>NC_085139.1:289998448-290185613 GCF_024139115.2 Armigeres subalbatus
AAAATATATAAAAATATTGTAATGCAGCAGGGACTTTGAGGGGCCAGAATCAGCTTGCAGGATGGTCATAACAACAGGGGCCTTGGGAGTCTAGAAAACGCTTGCAGGATGATCATAACACCCCCCTTCCCTCCACAGCACAGAAACTGTTTTCAAACAAAAATATTTAATAATAGTATAATACAGCAGGGACCTTGGGGGAACAAAAAAAGCTTGCAGGATGGTCATAACCTCCTCCCCTCCCCATCCAGCACAAAAATATATAGCAGGGGCCATGGGGGACAAGAAAAGGCTTGCAGGATGGTCATAACATTCCCACTCCAGCACAGAAATTGTTTTCAAAAATATTTAAAAAATAGTATAATACAGCAGAGACCTTGGGGGACCGTTAAAATATTGCATGATGGTCATAACAAACCCCCCTCCTCCTCCAGCACAAAAATTGTATTCAAAAAAGTAAAAAAAAAATGTTTTGCTGCCAGGACCTTGGGGGACCAGAAAAAGCTTGCAGGATGGTCATATGTAAGCAAGTAAAATGCAGCAGGGATCTTGGGGGACCAGAAAAAGCTTGCAGGATGGTCATTAGGGTGGTTCAAAAAATCGATTTTGCTCCACAGTGCTCATCTGATTCTTTATCATGTTCTGAGTGTCTTCTGAAATTTTGAGCTCATTTGGATTACTAATTATTGGAACAATAAAAATCCCATGAAAACTCTTCCGTGGAAATTCCGAAAATATTCTCTACTTACCACACAAGATACATATTCATGCAATGGCGGGCATTGCAAAACCTTTCAACTAATAACTGTGGAAATGCTAATAGAACACTAATTTGAAAAGCAGATCAAGTTCCGGTTGTCATGTACAGCCATTGAAGTATAGCCAAATAAGTAGAATATATATTCTATACTATGTACCTCCCTTTCTTAAAAACTGATAAGACACCGACAACATTTTTAAATATGTATAGTTTTTGAAAATCGCGTAACTTTGTGAAAATCGTACAAATAAAAATCGTGTAATTTCAAGTAAATTGTGTAAAAATAATCGTCTAAAATAAAATTGTGTTAAAAAAATCTTGTAATAACAGAATTCAGAGTACATTGAGATATTAACCGTGTTCCGAAATGCATTGAAACCTCAAAGTATCCATTGCAAGGTTGAACCGTTTTTACAACATGTAGAACATAAAACGCGACATTTTCCTTACCGTGATAGTTTTACTATTTTAATGTGCCTCCTAATGGTGCTCACAAACCAGTAGTGGGTCCACCGGAATCGATTCCCGTCCCGATCGCACCTCGTAGATACGCAGGCATTTAATCCGATTACGGTCTCCCTAATTTATTCACATGACAATCCAAGCCGACAGGCCCAACACAATGCACTTCACCGCTGTTGCTGCTGCTGCTGCGCTCTGTATGTTTCTGTTTTATTCTCACATAGACTCAGAACTACAAGGCACGTTTTTTATTCTTCTATTTTTTGCCTCCCAAAGGGGTCCGTCCCACGGTGTAGAATGCCAATAAAAATCACACGCACTCGACGAAGTCGACGATCAATCAAATCGGCACTCCAGAATCTCGTTTTGTCGTTCCCCACCTCTGGCACTATGCTCGCATCGCCCTCTGGCTGTTCTGCGTCGTCTTCACCGATAAAACACTTTCAATTTTCAAGTTGACTGTGAGTCGTCCCGAATCCTGAACTGGTTGCCGCCGCGTGCACTTGACTTTCGATTCGTTACTGCGAGCAACCCACCGCACTGTCGTCAGCTCTACGAAAATAAACCTTCCAAGTAGGTATTTCGCATCAGCTGCACAACATGTCGGAGATAATCACACCGAACGACGACGGGTCATCATTCATCACAATTCGAACACAATACACGAATCATTCCACTTTTGAACAACTTGATCTGCGGCGCATTAGGATCGCCGATTCGATGGTGGCGACAACCAAAACGCACCCCATCATAATATTTATTGACCAGCCAAAGCAAAGCAAACAAAGTTCTCGTGTTTCGGGTCTTTGAACAGGAGAAAAACAAACCACTCAAACCGTTGCAACGCTACTGAGCAACTGAGCAAGCGTTGAGCTGGGCCAGGCTGGAGAAGTCCCAGTCTGCTGCAGCGAGCACGATCACGACGACGACGACGACGACGATCGGACGGTTTAGCTTTAGCTGGTTTGCACAAAATACACACAGCCTACTGGATACTAACTGAACTGAACTCCGCCGCAGTCGCAACTAGAACCGAGGGACCGAATGAGTGCGAGTGGACGTGGATGTGGTTCGAACCATAACACAACAACCGCAACGGACGCATATACGCATGTCCGGCGATATGTGAAGCCGCGTGAGAAGCCAGAGACAGATTGGGAGGAATTTTTGGGTGGTGGCGATGTTATGTTGAGTGGGTTTACGATCGCGCGATCGATGTAAGTCACTCACCACGATTCGTGTCCACATAGCTTAGCTCGTCTGTTGCGGTAAAAAGGTAAACAAAGCCCATACCTTCGGCAGGAGCAGTGATGTCAGTATGATTTGAGGCATTTATCTTCTTCTGTTTATCTATTTATTGGGCCGATTAATTAGGACGCGGTTTACGCTGAGTGAAAGCTCTTGAGTATTCCTTTCAGCTATGTAGGTTTTCTTTTACTCTGCGCTTAATGAGGAAGCACTATAATCAACATAATGAAAAAATAAATTTTCCAATACTAATTTGCAAGCACAATTGAAATGGCTTGTGCAAAATCTAGCCATCTAGCCATCTAGATGCCATCTAGCCATCTAGATGCCATCTAGCCATCTAGATGCCATCTAGCCATCTAGATGCCATCTAGCCATCTAGATGCCATCTAGCCATCTAGATGCCATCTAGCCATCTATCTATCTATCTATCTATCTATCTATCTCATCGTCCGATTAGTCAAACTCAAAATAATCAAAATCTTTAAAAATTCACGAAGTATCTTTCGGAGCAGATGTCAAGAAACCAAGAACATTTCTTTATTTACACATCATCATGTTATGCGGATTGGTCTTACTTTTGACTCTTGTTCAGGTTTCTCAAAGTCATCCGGGACCGGGATAAAGGAGAGTAATGCTTAACAGCAGTAAGAAATAAATGGTGGAGAAATTATTCAGTTTTTCTTCAATGACTACATTTATACTACATCTACCAACTGATAAACCGAATTCCGAAGGGCCCTTTTGTTCTAATAACTGATACCAGAAGGTAGTGGTATGGGTTTGTGTAAATTTGAGATAATTTTTTTCGTTTATTCTGGGATTGTTTCTGGCTTTTCTAGTCTTATATAGTCAAAATAGTGAAAAACTTCTATTTTGGCTTTTTTTAAAGTTGAAACTGTCTTTACCCCTGAAAAAGGCCAAATAAAAGGCCGAAACGTCGGGTTAAATAAAACTCATCGTTTTGACTAGAAAAGACTGAGGAAGCCAAAACTTCTCAGAACAAATTTTCCAATCAAAGTTTTTTTTTCGTAAAAATGTGTTCGTTTAATTAAGAAAAACTTCATGTAGTCCAACCAACATAAAGATTAATGGATTTTGGTAACCCATAAATATTTGAAGACCAATAATTGATTGGAGAAGCATGTCTTTGATGACTATCATGGACTTTCCTTTTATCCTTCTCATATTAATAAAATCCAAAGTTGGATTTTTTTTATCCTCCTGCTTCCAATGGACTTTTGACGACCATCGAACAAACCACTCCAGAGTAGGATTTCATTGACCCAACTATTTAACTGCCCCAAACCATCGACAACCTTTAGTGACTTCATCCACCTTGATCCGACGTGGTGGAATAGCAATTCCGACTCCATATTTGCTTTCAATTAACCCATCGAAGTCCGTTAGTTCCTTCAAAGCACCGACCGAGCCCCGCCAGATTCGGATTTTTTTTTATTCGACTAGGTCCGATAACGATTCCGAACATCGATCAACATACTTCAGAACCATAGATCATTAATTAACGTCTACGCAGTCTCATATGATTAAAACGAGTTTTTATTCGTTTATTAGTTTTTTATTAGTTTTATTCCCACCCCCAAACTGCACCAGTAGCATCAATTCACCAAGAAACCGATGCAAGTAATACAAACCACATCACCCATCCGAAGAACTCCGGTGACAACGCAAGATCGATGACAACACAACCTGAAACATCAAGTAATGAAAAAATGTATAGATCCATTCCCTACATACCTGTATTATCTGACCGTATTTCTAAAGTTCTTTCAAAAGACTATTCCAACATAACTATAGCTACTAAACAACACCACACTATCCATGAACTACATACCAAAGTGAAAGATCCTGTAAGAAAAGAAGATTTAAGTAACGTCATATATAAAATACCTTGTAATGATTGCGATAGCTGTTACGTAGGAATGACTAAAAACAATTTACGGAAAAGACTAGCAGGACATAAAACGAACGTAAACAGACTAGAAAAATTGACAAATGATAACACAACCAACACCACAGTAGCTAAGAATGCACTCATTGAGACGACGACAGCTTTGATCCAACATTGTATTGACCATGACCATAGATTTAATTTAGAACGCACACAAATTATTGACCATAGTTATAAGCCAACAACACTACCATTTCTAGAAATGTGCCACATTACCAACACACCCCACACCGTAAATAAGAGAACAGATATTGATGGACTCAATACTACATACGCAGCTGTGCTGCATTACATACAGAACACCACCAAAACTGATAAGCGAAAGCGAAAGAGCAAGAACTCAAAGGATAGGTAAATTATTCCGATAGGGCTCCATTGGCTACCAACCAGAATGGGGTTTTCGATGAGGAGATTGTAAAAGGAAAACTGCGCCATTTGCCAGTTTTAGTGAAATGGAAAGTGATTCTGAGACGTAAGACAGTTTATGAAATAGTTTTAATGATGAACGAAGCAAATTTAACAAACACAATTTTATTCACAGTATGTACCGACACCATAATAACCAGACAGTTAAAGTTAGACAAAACATAAGACAAAAAACGAACAAATCATTGTAAGACTAACACCAAACATAATCAAAGACTGTATAATTAGTATATGTATTAAATTTTAGCTTCCCCTGAAGAAGACACTAATCCCGTGTCGAAACGTCGGACGAATAAAAACTCGTTTTAATCATATGAGACTGCGTAGCCGTTAATTAATGATCTATGATTAAACCCCACAGTCGTTTCCCAAAAATTGGTGAAAATACTTCAGAACCTGATTTCATTAACCCAACTATCCAAAGACTTACCCCAAAGTTGATTTTTTTTTCTTGATCCGAAAGGTCTTATAGCGATTTTGTCAATCAACCACCAGAGTGGAATTTTATAAATCTAACTACGTCCAGTAGTGGTTCTAAACGGAGCTACCCCAAATGGCATAATGTCATTTGGCATAACGAGTTGAATATCCATTTGGCATAAAGACCGTTTGGCGCATAATCAGGGAATCATTTTTTTTGGAATGCGCATGCGAAACAAGCGACAAAAGAGAACGAACGACAAAGCTTTGTTTTTGTCAGAGATAATAATGACAAAGATCCGAAATTTTTTGTCAGCAACAAAAAAGAAGATAATCTTGTTGCTAACTTTTCAGAAAAAATAGTCATAATGATTTTAGGGTCGTTTGGCATATAGACCATTTCGCATACAAATTAAAAGAATTATAAAAACTTTGAGCAGAAGCTCTTTTTACAAGAGTAATCTGCATTATTGCCTTATTCTGAGCATATGCGTGTTTCAGAAGTGTTTTACTTTTTCGCCTAACTCCGGGTAAATTTTAAAAATTAAATGGATTTAAATAAAGAAATAATGTGCTAATTTGCCTTATTCCTGAAATATGATTTAAAAAAAATCAAATGCGTCTTTTGAATGGATGGTCTACTCATTAGAATTCTTCCAACCAAATGCATGCAAGCTTTCTCGTTATAAGAACAAATCGTATGCTTTAAAAGATAGAATCATCTGCTCATTTGTCTTAATCCGATCGTATGCGTAGAAAATAAATCAGATACGCTTTGACTCTTCCGTACGAAAGCATTTTTTTTGGAAAATGGGCCATCTAGTCTTCTGCTTTCTTCCGGAAAAAGTCGTACTTTTGAAGAAGGGGGCATTTACTCTTTTGCCTTTTTCCGGGCAAATGCATACTATTATAGAATGAGTCATCTACTCCTTTGCCTATTTTCGGGCAAATGCGTACTTTTAAAGGAGGAGTCATTTTCTTTTGGCTTCATCCCTGGCAAATGTGTACTTCTAAAGAAGACGTCATCTACGCTTTCGCCTTATTCCGGGCAAATGCATCAGAACGTCGGCTCCAGGGGCACGTTCACTTCAATTCGGGAGATTTGTGCCATCGCCTTCACAGCCTTTCTCATCACGCACCTGACGGAAAAGGAAGTGAACAAAAAGGAAAAGAATATGGATGGGAGAAAAATGGGAAAATTGGGAAAGGTACCCTTGAAGAGGGCATACAACGTATACAACACGTACAAAAGCTCATAGCTCCTTACCACAACTTTGAAGGTTCAGGTTTCTGTAGTCAATTTCACTTAGTAAGTGTTTACCAAATATTTGGAAACGCAGTTGCGCATAAACTGGGCAGTTACATATTAGATGATAAGAAGTTCCATAATCGGATTCACAACCATCACAGGCAAATGATTCAACACGTTGGATATTTTCCATGTGACAGTTGAGTCGGCAGTGACGTGCAATTCTGTTTAGACAGATTAGCTGAATAGCTTGCTACTATCGGAGATGGCTCTCGGATATACAACATTGTTTGTCGACATGAATCCAAACTACTCCAATACTGTTTGTGCTGAGTGGAAGCCCAAGAGCTAATCAAACGCTTCACCCAACACTTGGATATTGGAATAGCTGGCTCAGGACCAATAAAGTCGTGTGATGCTCCAGTGCGAGCTAACTCATCAGCCAATTCGTTTCCAGTTATGGAAGAAAGGCCAGTTACCCATATAAGGTGTAACGTATTAACCGAATTCAGTTCCTTGATTTGAGTTCGACATCCGATTTCTAGCTTTGACCTTGAGTTGGCTGAAGCGAGAGCTTTGACAGCTGCTTGGCTATCTGAACAGAAGTATATTACTTTGCCCATTATGTGTTTCTGCAGTGCGGATTGCACTCCACACATAATAGCAAATATTTCCGCTTGAAAGACAGTGCAGTATCTACCCAGTGAGTGGGACTGTTCCAATCTTAGCTCACGCGAGTAGACACCTGCACCCGCTCTACCTTCGAAGTGGGAGCCGTCAGTGTAACAAACAATGCTGTACGACATACTTCTCTCCAAATAGCCAGATGTCCACTCATCCCGCGAGGGGAATAGTGTTGAAAATGTCCTATAAGGAAAACTACTAGCGAGTGTGAGATCACTTGGAGCGAGGACTGTTCTGTCCCAATCAACCATGAGTTGTAACAACGAAGTGTGTGTAGAACTGCGGTTCACAGGATTCTCTTCCGTGAAACCGAGAACCCATAATCGGTAAGTACAAGAACGCGCTTCTTGTAAGAGAATGCACCAGTCATTGACATTAGGCACATCCTTTGAAGATGGCCTAATTTAGACTGAATTGCCCTCACTTCACCCTTTTGCCACCACACAAGACATCCATAAGCCAAAATTTGTCGTACAACTGTTGTGTAAATCCATTGGGTTTAAGACCCCAAGTTAAAAGTACGTCGGCATAGGCCGAAAGACATACACGCCTTTTTGACTCTGAACTCAATGTTAGGTGTCCAGGAGACCTTGGAATCAAGAATTAGTCCCATATACTTTACCTGATCCGTTACATTGATTTCAGAGTCAAAAAGATGTAATGGGCAAATACCATTACGGTTACGTTTTTCCGTGAAAAGTACAATAGATGTTTTATTTGAATTGACCGAAAGGCCATATTGGCGACACCTACTTTCGACTGTCTGGAGAGCGTTTAGCATCGGCCGAATAAAGTAGTAATATACAAACCGGCTATCAATATTAGATAGTTGTCGGCAAACCCATATGTAGGAAAACCGCCATTATTGAGTAACCTCAATAGCGTATCTGCAACGAGATTCCACAAAAGTGGAGATAATACTCCCCCTTGAGGGCATCCGCAGACACTTAATTTCCTAATCGCTGCTTGACGTAATGTCGAGTAGAGATGTCGGTTTTTAAGCATCTGGTGAATCCATTTGGTAATAATATTAGGTAGCCCATGACAACGTGCGGCTTCCAATATTGCATCGAAAGACACGTTGTCGAAAGCACCTTCAATATCTAAGAAAGCACCCAAGCACGATTGCTTTTGAGCGAATGCTTTCTCGATATCGTACACAACCTTGTGTAGAAGAGTCACGGTGAACTTTCCAGATTGGTATGCATGTTGATTAACATGAAGTGGCATGTTTGCCAAACAGTAATCACGAATGTGATGATCGATAATGCGTTCTAAGCATTTCAGAAGAAATGAGGTCAGACTGATGGGTCTAAAACTCTTTGCTTCTTCATACGAAGCACGTCCTCCTTTTGGGATAATCTCGCCAGGATACAGGAATATACCCAGTGGCAAAACTGCATACTAAAAGTTTTTTTCAAAACATGTTTGATATGCTGATATGCTAGATCCCATCTTCCCTGGAAATTTGTGAAAAGCAAAACTATTAAGAGCCCATTGAATCGATTCAGTCGTTATGATTCTACGAGCCTGAGCCCAAGATCCATAACTACATGAAAAGACATAAGGAACATCCGAAGATGATATATCTACACATCCAGGGAAGTGCGTATCAAATAAGTGCTCTAACGATTCTTCATCAGAAGAAGTGTAGTCGCCATTTGGCTTGCGAATTTCGCCAACTTGGAAATGCTTGGATCTCGCAAGAATTTTATTCAATAGACTGGCTTCACTCAAATTGGAAACATTTGCACAAAGGTTTTTCCAAAAGTCATCTACTCTTTCGCCTTATTCCGGGAAAATGCATGCTTTTGAATAAGGAGTCATCTACTCTTTCGCTTCATCCTGGGTAAATGTGTACTTTTAAAGAAGAATTGATCTACTTTTTTGCCTTATTCTGGGAGAATGCATAGTTTTAAAGAAGGAGTCATCTAGTCTTTTGCCTTTTTTCCAGGCAAATGCGTACTTTAAAAGAAGGAGTCATATAATTTTTGTCTTAGTCCGGGTAAATACATACTTCTAAAAATGGAAATCATATATTCATACGATTAACTTTTTTTGTTATGGGCATTGTGCCAAATGGTCTTTATGCCAAACGGACCATTGTATTTGATACATCTTTTCAACCATTATGCCAAATGGTCGTTATTCCAAATGGCCTCGAGGTACCCAACAAATTATACCAAATGATCGTTTTGTCAAATTGTCTTTATGCCAAATGGCCCTTAGACATTTAAGTCGTTATGCCAAATGGCATTACAGATATGTTCCGTTTTATCAACACGGTCTGTGAGTTTCAGTTGATAAAATCGGAACAGTGACAAAATCGGAATAATTTTCTTTGACGATTTTTTTTCAGCTAAAATTTTAGTAAAAATTATATATTGTTGGGAGAATGTAAGATTTTCAGGTTCTAACATTTTTAAATAGTAAAGGACTGTCCATAAACCACGTAAACATGCCAGTGGGAGGCAAGGGTTAGTGAAAAGACATAGGAAATGTATATCATGTATAAATGTACATCTATGATCATCAATGGTAACTGGTTGAGGTTCCTGGCAAGTAAGGAGTGCATCAAGGGAACGTCTATAAATTATGTTAAGCAAAATCCCTCCCATTTTCAATCCCTCGCCCTCCTCCCTTAATTGTTTTTGGAGGTCAAGTTTGACTATACCATGAAGACCTAGATATCCAAAACCTTGAGGAGATTTTGCTTCTGACAGCTTGCAGATGAAATTTCATTGTTTAAAAAAAAGTAAAAAGAGTTTACAATCAAGTTTCGTCATCCTGATCGTTAAGACAATTTGGCTGCTGACTTTTTTGTTAGGGCGTATAATGGACTTTACATAAAACAATACGACTTTCAGAATATTTTAGCCTACCGTAAAGACCTGCAATTGCTAGTACAACTGATGATTGAACTCATATAAGCTAAATGGACTCACTGGGATATTATATCTAACAACATTCATACGTTGGATCATTGGATAGGTCAAAGTCGTTTTAAAAATTTGGTATTGAGATGATCTGAAATCCATGACGTTTTGAAGAGATGTAATACAGTCGGTATCGAGATGTGGAAAACAAGTTCTTGGAAAATAGTACGAAAAGACTATCAAAGAAGCCATGAAAATATTTTAGTATGGCATCATTTGTTTCAACGATTCGATATCGAGTCATAGAACATCAACTCATGGAGAGAGTCCACTGTAGTTTGTGAAAGAATTAAGCGATATTCTACCAACTCGATGGAACTGCTGGAATGTTTAGTGATGCACGGATATATCACTTAGGACTTGGTTGATCGGGTAGATCGCATGTTCGGAACTACAGGACATTTTGTAGAACAGAACAGACTTGTAGTAGCTTGTAAAAGTTATGAGTTCCATTCTATCGGCTCAAAGGACCTGCTAGGATGTTTGGCGATACACGGGTACATCGTTCAGGACTTGGATAATCGGCTGGATTACATGTACTGAACTCAAGGACGTTTTGAAGAGCCGAAAAGGCTTGAAATAGCTTGTAAAAATAATGAGTGAAATCCCATCGGCTCAATAGACCCGCTGGGATGTCCTACGATGCAAGGATATATCGTTCAGGACTTGGTTGATCGGGTAGATTACATGTTCTGAACTGTTTTGAACTCAAGGACGTTTTGGAGAAACTAAAAAGCATATAGTTGCGTTTAAAAGTAACGAGTGAAATCCTATCGGCTCTACGTTTCTGCTAATATGTTCAACAATGCACGAATACGTCGTTCAGAGATTGGTTGTTCGGGTATAAAACATGTTTTGAGTTCCAGGGTGTTTTGGAGCCCTTGAAATAGTTTACATTTATTCAATTTATGGCTTATGATCACATAGATATTTTTGGACATATATCTCAGCATAGGGAATTTTATTTGTAGACATATTTCCTGATACATTCGAGGATATGTACTCCAGAATAATTTGTACGGCTTAGAACATCCGAAAAAGTATTTCAATGATATTTCAGTTATATCAGAACACCAGAGAATAATGTAATTCTTCGTCCTGAAGTAATAAAGTGCAAACAAAACCGCATCTAGTCACTTTTATTTCGATGAGGGGAAGTCGGTGAAGAGAATCCTCTCTTGTTAGTTACGGCCTTATTATCTTGATAAAAACGGAATAATTTTGTTGACGAAATCGGAGCGTGACAAATTTGGAGCGTGATAAAATCGGAACATATATGTATCCCATATGGGCCATAAACCATCGTTAGACCCTTCCCGTTACGCTAGATCACTTTTACGTAGTGTGTTATGGAGTAAGATCTACCAAACCGAGCTCTAGCTTAATCCATTTTTTGAGCTAGGGCAACAAGTTGTGGCAATTGCAGTCTCTGAATTATAACTAAATTATCTTTATCCTGCAGATGGTTGAAATACTCGAATTCCCTTCGTTTGAGGCTAAACGAAGAAGCGGAAGTAACTTTCCAAGCAATTAGTTAAAAAAAAACCTCGATGCCCATCGTCGTAGGCTGAACTGATTGCTGAACCAAATGTAAAATTTGTGCATTACATTTCCCGAAATAAAAGAGCGGCGCCCAATAAAGATTTCGCTAAGGGCGCTGGGAGTCCACGCTACGACTCGTAAGTGTAGAGTTTGATAGTTTTTCAAAGATGTTTTAAAATCAGCAGGGTCTGCTTTTAGTCTTGTGAATAAATTTAGATCTTGCTTGCATCACTACTATACACCCAATCATAAACTGTGACAAAGAACCCCTCAAATTACTGTTGAAAGATTAATGAGCACACAGAGTTTCAAAGCGAATCTGAAGACACGAAGAAGTTTCGAACAGCATTCGGGCCAAACGGTCCAATTTTTTTTTTTAAATGGGGGCGGGGGGGTTGAAAAAAAGAGACTTTTAGTGACTGACCCGAAAAAAGTGACCAAGTCACTAAAAAGTGACCCGCTTGCCTTCTTTATTTTGCGAAATTTTTGGAAGTGAAAGGAAGTGGAATCTTGATCTTTAGCCAGTCCTTTTTAACATGTGTTAAAATATTAGTAACGCAAAAACCACGTTGACCAATCTGTTTGATCATTTTCCAATTATATCAGCAACTACTGAATAAACCTGACAACTTCGTGCATGCCGGGTACATGCAGCCGTCATTCCCTGATAAAATAATAAATTTTTCAATAATAAATTTCCATTATAAGATCGGACCTTGATAAAAATAATTCGCAACACAATTTACTAAATCAGTCGTAATATGTTCATATGTTCTTCAAAATGATTGCACTAATAGCAACACTGCTCAACAGCACCGAAGATCAAACTTCTCTATAGAGTCCGAGAGAGAACAAGACGCATCGCTCACCCATTAGAAATAAGTCACTCACTGAAACCGACTATAAAATCGCGGCGCGCACGATGAAAGCTAACCGGCTCAGTGACCGCGATTGTTGCGCGTTTGCGTAGCGGCGACGCCACAACGGCTGGGTGTCTCCATACCGACACCGAGTGCTCCGGCTGACTGATCGCTACGCTACTATACGATCTGTTTGCCGACGGTTATCTGTGACAGCGACTGCAACAGTTGTGACAGGTATTCATCATCACACGGCAGGCATGCACGTTTGAGGGAAAAAGATTCCGGGTATTGCTGCTGCAGCGCAGCGCAATGACACCGCTTTCAAAACTAGTAGGCAGATAAATTGCCGGGACGGACGCGTTACGACTCGTGCGTCATCATCGCTTGGCCCAACCGAATCCCCGCGGACTCCTCCCACCAAACCTTACCAAACGCTGATCGTGAGGAAGATGTCAGTCAGCGGCGTCCGCTCTGCCCTGATATTAAACCTCGCTGGCAACTACACGACTTTACATCGTATCGCAGCTCCACACACAATGCATCCCCATCTCCTCCGCACATGGGAACGGAACGGATGAAGGTCGCAGCGGAGCTGCGGATTTGAGCACCCAATTGTATGCAAAACTTATAACAACACAGAATTTACTGCGGCGAGAAGCCGCTGCATGGGCCCGCTTGGGGGACGGTCAGCTCACGACTGTGGCTTCACTTTCCTGGCGGTTGTGGACGTGTATTTGACTTGTTTTGAGATCGAGAAACGCATTCCAAGGATGTTTGTTTACCTGAAACGAGATGGAAAGGGAGAAAAAAAGACTATGCATCAGATTTTAGTTTTTAATAGTGCGTTCATAATACACAAAACACAATACAGCATTATAAATGCGATGAGACGAGAAAAGGGCCCATGGTGGATTGGATATGCAAAACAATTAAAATAGAAAAAAAAACGCTAGCAATTACGACTAATACAGGGCTGGTAGCGACCGAAGTCACTCAAAATAGTGACTTTAGTGACCAAAGTTGACGAAAAAAGGGACCAAATAGTGACTTTCAGTTGCAGAAAAAGTGACCAAATAGTGACTTCCAATTTCAGTTGCAAGTTCGATGAGACGAAATCAAGCGTTTTTGGGTTGAAGGAGAATAATTTTTCCGTAATTTGTGGCGGAAAACATCTTTTACTCACCACTCTTTTCTCTTACAACAAACTCAGAATAGAAAAGAAAATCGTACACTTAACTATAACTTTTATCTACTCAGTGACCCTTCTAGCAGCACAATCCAGACCAATTTGGTTGCAGCAACTAAAATGTGACTAAATTCCGTTGTATAGAGGTTACAGTAACTTTTGTGCAACATGTGTGCTGCTCGGGTAAGTAAAATTGTATTGCCCACTCTTTTAACCCCACGGAAATTTTACTCAATATCAGTCTAAAGCAGGACTACTCAAAACTATGAGTAGTCTTGCAAGCAAATCATGCTTTTAAGCCACTGGAAGTGAGCGGAATATGGTTATCACTCATAACACCTGTTTCTTTCCCGAAAATGATTTCTAGGCGAAAATCTACGTGAATGAGTACTCTTTTCTCTTGAGAATGAGTGAAAATTACGATCATTGGATTAACTGAACACCTACTATAGAAAGATGCAGAGAATTCTACGATTAGTCACTGGTGCCACGGAAGTTTTTGGAATTTTTAATGCAACAGGAATAACAGTACGGATCGTTTTGGTAGAAAACGAAACAAAAATTATGAAGATTAATATACAACGAGCCTGGGATTGAACGCTCGATCATGCTCTCTGAACTTTTAAATATTTTTTCCTACAAAATACGCAGATTTTTCGACTTGCTGAGCGTATTCCTGAACGATTTTTGCTATGGATTTCGACAGCGCATGCAATCTTCAAAATTGAGGAGAATTGATCTCCTTTCTATGATATCTACTCAATAAATATTTTTTTAGAGCAAACCCTTCATTACATCTGTCCAATTACAAAAAAATGAGAACAAATTATATTTTCCTGAATTTTTAAGACAAATTTTTATATGGATGACTAATGAGGGATCAAGTCTCCGCAAATTGAGGCACACATCAAAAAATTTAAAAAAAACGGAAATTGTGGTGGAATGTTGGCATTTTTATCAATGAAGATCATTCAGCATATTTATGGATTTGTGCTGTGAAAAAATTATATAATTTGGTCATTATTGGGAGAAGTTGTTCAAATTTTGCGTGGCCACTAAAAACATCTTTAGGAGGAACAAAACAGAGTCAATAATAGAGTAAATAAGGTTGTCAAAAAAAAACTCTCCACATAACGATCATTTGTCTAGAGGATCTATTATAAAAATACGGTATAACAATACTACTTTAGTTCTTGGTTGGAGAAGCATGTCTCCCAAGGGGTCAAATCTCCCCACCTTCCCCTACTGTATATAAAGATTGAGTTTAAAAAAAACTTGAAATCGACAGGTCACCTGCTTGCATGACTGTAAACCAATTTATAAATTGTGACGTAAAACACCTTCACTACTAAAAATCCACACATATTTATTGGCAAAAATCCATAGATTTAAGTTATGATGTATATTAGCGCACACATAATCATTCTCCACGCGAACTACTAACAATGTATATATCCAAATAAACTTTATGTGTGGTCTCGAATTAGCAATTATTTAATTTATGTGTAGTTCTATATCGATTATATTAGGGTGGAGCTATTGCAAAAATGTATAACGGCGACACATATATCTTATATAGATATTTTTGGCAGTGCTCAATTAGCTACTGGTGAAATGCCAATAAGAGCAGCGAGTTAAATGGCTGGCGAAATCTCATATGTGAATATGTACGTTATGTGGAAGATATTGATTTGGAAAATGTATTGGAGGTAACCACTTTCCCTTCGATGGGACTCGAACCCATGACCCTACAGTACGCTAGACTGGTGCTTTAACTAACTTTTTACCAAGCAGTCTAGCGTACTGTAGGGTCATGGGTTCAAGTCCCATCGAAGGGAAAGTGGTTACCTCCAATACATTTTCCAAATCAATATCTTCCACATAACGTACATATTCACATATGAGTTTTCATAACATTGTAAATTAACGTCCAAGTCGGGTGGTTTAATCCCGGAAATAGGCAATTACCTTTGATTGAACTGGCTGGCGAAGTTTCAGAAAGATCATTTTTCCAAGACCGTAATTTCATTTCTGCCATGAACAAAGCGTACATAAAGCTTGATAAAAAAAAATCTTGGTTTCAATAGTTTCAAAATAGTTGAAAATAGTGACTTTTTGCGAGAAAAAGTGACTTTAGTGACTTGAGGTCGAAAAAAGAGACTTTTTAGTGACTAGCCCGAAAAAAGTGACCAAGTCACTAAAAAGTGACCCGCTACCAGGCCTGCTAATAAAATAGCTTGGTTTTGGATGGTGAGTCTAACGTCGAACAGCATCCAACTATTGAACCAGCTTAGGTCAAATACAGTTCGGTTCCGATTTTGTTCACCTATCATAAACTTTCTGCAGTATAATTCCACATTTATCATAGAAATTCCTTAGCAGTTCATGTGAAAATTTTCAGAACTTTCTTTCCGAAGAGTTTCACTACGATAGCTGGGCATCGCTTAGCATGGAAATGTTTCAATTCGGGGTGGACAGGACCTATAAGTAAGTAAGTTCTTCACCAAATTAGGGAAAAAAGCTCCTGAAAATTGGATTGGAATTTACGTTGGAAAACCGGAAAAAATTGAAAAAAAAAATAGTTCGAAGTTCGGGAAAATTTTGAAGAATAACTGTTGGACAGAATGGCCACTTAATTTTTATTTTTAAATACCCAGTTTTTTCCAGCGTAAAACATTCCAATTACATGGAATAAACATGGCTCAAACTATTTCAAAATCAACATTCTTCCTAAATCTAGTAAAAGCAGTTTTGAAATCTAGAAATTATTTTGCAAAGTAATTTCCAATTTCAAAATCTAAATAAATCAAGCGAAATGATCTTAACACAATTTTGCTGATTGATGAGAGATTCTTCCTGGATTGCCTAATTCTGAATAGTATCGAGCATTTCAGTCCTAGACGAAGTCATTTCTTGTAATCAGCAGGTTGGAAAAATAAACTATACTAGTTTCGACAAAACATTTTTGAAGCCTTTATTTTGAGTAAAAAAAAACAATGTTGAATTGGCGATACGATGGCACATCATCGAAACAAAAACATAGAAACGTATTCCACGATTAAGGTGGTTATACAACAAAGCAACAAATCGGCCATCTTGGAAACCACGTGCTTTTTGTAGTGATTTTTCAAGAGCACGAATTGAAAGAACCACAACGCCCATGGGGATGACACATCCGTAGAACGTTGGCTTACTTATGCTAAACAATCGACTTTAATTTCAGCATTGTACGAACATTATTTCGCTAAATTTGAACTTTTGGCAATATGAGTAGAAAACCGTGTGGTGAACATAGAATCTGAAGCTAACTTCACCCCGTCAAACAAAGCTACTCATTGATGTGTTGGAACGATCTACACCTACAACATCAGAATAAAATATTCTTCGACTTGAGTAAATGAAGGACCACCTATAATCGAATATGTGTCCAATATGAATAGAAAACCCAGCAACAATGCGATTACAGGCAGTACATGTTGCAACATTCAAAATCCAATGCAGACAGAATTCGGAATCGAATCCCGAAAGGACTCAGAATCGAGTCCCGATGGGATTCGGAACAGAGCTTAAAATATTCATCTTCACGAAGCAACTTCGATCAGAATTTTGACAAACATCGTATGAATATTCAAAACATAGAATGACACAGTCAGACGACTACTTCACCAACTCATTCATTCGACTGTCACTACTATGCGCAGAAAAAAAACATAATTAGCATTGTTTATGTTGATATTTATGGTTGAAAGTGCCTCGCGAATGAAAATCGCAATCAGTATGTGATAAATTACTTTACTCATTTGAAACATGTTCAGATTTGAGATAATTTATCAACTTGTAAAATGTGCATAAATATTCAATGAATAATATTCAAATGAATATGACAGTCCAGAGCAAATGAAGAAAGGTGGTTTTCACCAAGAATTTTCGATTATTTTACACTCTGCTTCGGAATCGAATTCCGACAATATTAAGAATCAAATTCCGAAAGAGTTCGGCATCGAATCCCAAAAATATTCAAAATCGAATGCAGACATGATTCGGAATAGACAGACAGTAATTAATTCCCGACAAAATTCGGAACCGAATTCAGACAGCAATCGGAACGAACCACGGCAGGATTTGGAACAGAATCTTGACAGGTTTCGAAGTCGAATTCCGTCAGGATCCGGAATTAGATAGCGACAGGATTCAAAATCGACTCTCGACAGGATGCGGAATCAACTCCCAAAAGGATTCGGAATCGACTTCTAATAAAATTCGAAGTCGCATCTCGACTGGATTCGAAATCAAATCACGACCGAATACGAAGTCGAATCCTGACATGATTTTAAATCGCATCCCGACAGGATTCGAGGTCATATCCAGGCAACCAAGTCGAATACCGACACGATCCAAAATTGAATTCTGACAAGAAATTGAAATCGAATCACGACAGGATTTAAAAACGAATACAGACAGGGTTAAAAGTCGTATCTCGACAGGTTTCGAAGTCGAATCCCAACAGGATTCGAGGTCGAATCCCGAGAGCATTCGAGTTCGAATCCCGACATAAATCTAGGTCAAATCCCGACACTATTTAAAGTCGAAATCGATCGGATTAGTCGAATACCAACAGGATTCGAAGTCGAATCCCGGCAAGATGCGGAATCGATTCCCAACAGGTATCGGAATTGAATCCAGACAGGATTCGGAATCGAATCCCGACAGAATTCAGAATCCCGAAAGGATTAGGAATCGCGTTTCAACTCTCCACAGCATTTATATTCGACTCCCGACAGGAATCGAAGTCGAATCCCGACAAAATTAAAAATCGCAACACGTCAGGATCCACAATTGAATTCCGAAAAGATTTAAAAAGGAATCACGTCAAACTTCGAAATCGGAGTTTGTGAATTCGAAGTCGTATATTACCGGACTCTCCTTATCCATGCGGTAAGACGCGCGGCTACAAAGCAAGACCATGCTGAGGGTGGATGGGTTCGATTCCCGGTGCCGGTCTAGACACTTTTCGGTTTGGAAATTGTCTCGACTTCCCTGGGCATAAAAGTATCATCATGTTAGCCTCATGGTATACGAATGCAAAAATGGTAACTTGGCTTAGAAACCTCGCAGTTAATAACTGTGGAAGTGCTTAATGAACACTAAGCTGCGAGGCGGCTCTGTCCCAGTGTGGGGATGTAATGCCAATAAGAAGAAGAAGAAGATATTACCGGACTCAGAAATAAATTATGATAGGATTCGAAGTCGTATCTCGAAAGGATTCAGAGTCGAAACCCAACAGGATTTTGCGGTCAAATCCCGACAGGAATCGAGGTCGAATTCAGACAATATTTGTAAACAAATCTTGACCGAAATTGAAGTCGAATACCGACAGGATTGGAAGTCAAATCTCGGCAAGATCGAAGTAGGACAGTAGGAATCGAAATCGATTGATTAAAAGGATTAAAAGACGCAACTCGACATAAGTCAAATCTCGACCGGATTTAGAGTTGCATCCCAACAGGATTCAAAATTGATTTCTGTCCAGATTTTAAATGGAAAACAAACAGGATTCAAAATTAAATACTGATAGTATTCGAAGTCGAATCTCGGCAGGATTGGAGAACAAATTCCAACAGGATTTAAAGCCAATCCTCGAACTAAATTGAAATCAATATTACGACAGGATTTGACTCGAAGTCGAGTGTCGGCAAGATCGAATCCCGACTGGCGAATTTGAATCCCGACATAATTCGGAATCAAATTCATACAAAATTTAGAAAACATTTAGAATCGAATCCTGGAAGAATTCGGAATCGATTCCCGGTAAGATTCCAACAAAGCCCGACAAGATGAGAAGTTTAATTCCAGCAGGATTAGAGAATGAATTCCGACAGGATTTGAAGTTGAAACTCAATAGGATTCGTTGTCGACTCCCGACAGGGTTCGAATTCAAATATTGGAAGGATTCGAAGCCGAATCCCGAGAGGCGTCAAAGTCGATCTTTAAAAAACGCGAGTGGATTCTAAGACCAGCCTTAACAAGATCAAAGTAGCATCACGACAGGATTCGAAGACGGATCAAAACAGGATTTGAAGTCTAATCCCGACAGAACATGAAGTCGAAACCGAGCAGGATTTCAAGTTGACTGCCCACTGGATTTGAAATCGCTTTTCAACTGGATTCGAAGTTGAATCGCGACCAGAGCCCTGACGGGATTTGTAGTTGCATCAAGACAGGTTTCAAAATCGAATTCTGACATGATTTGAAATCGAACCTCGACGAATCAAACCTCGACCGAAATTGAAATCGAATACCGACAGGATACGTTGTCGAATCCCGATAGGATTCGAAATTAAATCCAGGTAAGGTTCGAGGTCGAATTTCATCCGGGTTCGAAATAGAATCACGACAGGTGGATAAGAATCCCGACCGGAATCAAAATCCGAGAGGATACGAGATAGAATTTCGACAGAATTCAGAATCAAATCCCGAACAGAATTGGAATAGAATACCGAAAGGATTCGGAATCGAGTCCCGACAGGATTCGGAAATGGATAGGATTCAAAAATTTGTCAGGATTAAAAATCGCAACCCGACAGGATTCGACTTCCAATCTCGACCGTAGTAAGTCGCATTCCTACAAGATTTATAATTGAATTCCAACAAGATTTGAAATCGAATCACGACAGGATTCGATATCGTATCTCCACAGAATTCGAAATAAAATCCAGACAGGAATCGAGATCCGAATCGAGATCGAGTCCCGACAATATTTGAAGTCGAACATCGAGCGAAATTGAAGAAAGGGTCGAATTTCAACAGGATTCGAAAAAGAATCCCGACAGGCAGATAAGAAACCCGACCAAAATCGAATCCCGATAAGAATCGGAATCGAAAGGATTCGGAATCGAACAGGATTTGGATATGAATTGCGACAGGATTCCAAATCAACTATTGACAGGATTAGGTATCTACTTTCGACAGGATTCGCGTCCCGACCGGATTCAAAGTCGAATCCCGCCAGATTTCGAAACTCGAATCCCGACAGGATTAAAAATCGCAACCCGACAGGATTCGAATTTCAATCTCGACAGGATTAAAAGTCGCACCCCGACATGATTTAAAATTGAAATCCGACAAGATTCGAAATCGAATCACGACAGGATTCGAAGTCGAATCCCGACAGCTTTCGAAGTTATGCCTCGATAGGATACAAATTTGAATTTCAATAAGATTTGAAATCGAGTTACGACACAATTCAAAGTCGAATTTCGACAGGATTTGAAGTCGAACCTCGACCAAAGTTGAAGTCGAACCCCAACAAGATTCATAGTCGAATCCCGGCAAGATTGGAAGGTAAATCTCGACAGGCGGATTCGATTTTCGACAGGATTTAGTATTGAATCCCTACATGGTTCGGAATCGAATCTATAATCGAATCTAGACCTCATTCGTAATCGAATCCCGACAGAATTCGGAATCGGTTCCCGGTAGGATTCAAAGTCAATTCGCGACAGGATTGGAAGTTGAATTTCGACAGGATAAGAAGTCGAATCTCTACAGAATTTAAAGTCGAATACCGACAGGATTCGAAAATTAATACAGACAGAATTTGGAAGTAAATAGTATTTGGAATCGAAGACTGACATGATCCGCAATCGAATCCCGACAGTATTCGAAGTCGAACCTAAAAAATTCCGACCGGATTGGAAATCGAACCTTGACAAGATTAGAAGTCGCATTCCCACAAGATTCGAAGGCGAACCTCCACATGATATGAAATCGAATTCCAACCGAATTCGAAATCAAATCCCGACAAGATTGTAAATCAAATCTCGACAGGATTCGCGGCTGAATCCCAACAGGAGTTAAAGTCGAACCTAAAAAATTCCATCGGGACAAGATTCAAAGTAGCAGCCCGACAGGATACGAAGTCAGAACCCGACAGTCGAATTACAACAGGATTCGTAGTTGAATCCCAACTGGATTCGAGACAGGATTCGAAGTCGAACCCCGACAGAATTCAAAATCGAATTTCGGCAGGATAAGAAATCAAATTTCGTCAGGATTCGAAATAGAATCTCGACAGGATTCGAATTCTGACAGACATTTGTCTCTTAATCTACCGTCCTCCTCAAAAACTTGGTCTTCAGTATCGTTTTCCACATGGTATCCTCAAAGGAATTCCTAAAGGATGTACCGGAGAAATTAAATAAAAAGAACTTCGGTGGAAATTCTTTAAATATGTAAATGAATTCCAGGATGAATGTCTAGAAGCATTTCCGAGAGAATTTTTAAAAGAATTTTCGAAGAAATTTCGGAAGCAATTTCCGATAATAATTTGAACTTTCCGAGAAATCCCTGAGGAAATTTCTCAATGATTTCTCCTAACGCAATTTCCGTAGGTATTCCCAAAACAATATCCGTGAGTATTCCTAAGAAATTTCCCAACAGTTTTCCAAAGGAATTCTACAAAATTTACAAAGCAATTTCTAAAAGAATAAGCAAAAGGAATTTACAAACGGAATTTTCAAATAAAATGCAATAATTTCTTAGGAAATTCCTCCAAGAATTCTTTCGGAATTTCTTGTGATTTCTTCTGGAAATCTTCCGGAAATTACTTTGGAGATAAATCCAGATTTTTTTGTAACCTTGTAAAATACTTTGAAAAGTTCAAAGAAGGAATTATAAAAAAATCGAAGGATCCTTATTTTAGGATTTTTTTCTGTACCTACAACACCTACGGAAATTGTTTTAGGATTACCTTTGGAATATATTTTAAGAATTCTGCCAGTATTTACTTTTTCAAGAAATCCCTCAGGATTCTTTTCAGAATGTCCCCAAGGATTCTTTGGAAAATTCTTTCAGGTATTTCGTCGGTCATTCCTCCGGATTTTATTTAACACTAGCAGACCCGATGAACTTCGTTTCGCCTAAAATTGATTTATTCTCTGATTAGATTTCGGGCTATGAAGAAATTGGCGTTTCTTTTGTATGGAAGCCCTCCTTCCTAAAGCGGGGAGGGGTCTCTAACCATCTTAAGAACCTTCCCCGGCCCTAAAAAGCTCTGCATACAAATTTTCACGCTGATCAGTTCAATAGTTTCCGAATCTCTAAGGTTCAGACAGACAGAAATTCATTTTTATGTATATAGATGTCTTGCAGAAATTCCTTTAACCTTCTGAGATTCCTTTTGAAAGTCCTTCAAAAATTCCTTTGCGCATTCTTTCAGAAATCTTTTCAGAAGATTCTTTAGAATTTCGTTTTAGGAATCCTTCGTACATTTTATTTGAAAAATATTTCGGGAATTTCTTCGAGAGTCCTTTAGAAATTCCTATAGAAATTTCTTTAGGAAATCTTTTTAACGTTCCGTTATAAAAAAAACACCTCCGAAAATTCCTTTGGGATTTCCTATTTCATTCTTCCAAATTTTTCCGGATATAACATTGTTTTACTAAAGAATTTTCTGGAGAAATTTAGAAAGGCTTTCCAGGAGGTTTTACTTAAGAATTCATACAGAAGGAGTTTTATAAATTATTGCTGGAAAATTTGGCCAATAGTAAAACAAAACCCTGTTTTTAATCTGGAATTAAAACTTGCCAAAAAACCAAAAAAAAATCGGAATTGTAGTCGATCTATCATCATACTTCTCCGGATATTCGAGAATTCATTGGGATTTTTTTTAGAAGTAACTTCGGAAATTTGTTCAGTAATCATTCTGGTGATATTTCAAGAATTTATTTAAAAGTTCGTTCGGAAAATCCTCTTCCAAGAATTAATTCGGTTAGACACCCAGAAATTCTTTCATGCATACCTTCGAAAACTCCTTCAGGAATTCCATCGTGAATCCTCCGCAAATAAATCTAGAAATATCTTCAAAAATTCCTTCTTTTGAAAAATGGGTTTAGGAATATCTGCGGAATTTGTTTTAGGAATTCCTTCGAACTTTTTTTAAAGGAATTGCTTCAGCAATTATTCCAGGTATTTAATTCTTCCAGTCTTAAGAAATCCCTTCGGAAACTCTAGGAAGAAATTCTTAAAGTTCTTACGAAATTTCTTCAGAACATCAACCAGGAACTCTTTCGAATTTATTTTGAATTCCTTTGGATGATATGGAAATGCTAATATCATATTCCAAACTTAGACCTACATGTTCATGATAGAATTAGAGGCGAAAGTATAGATATGATAGTTGTGTCAGGACACTGTAGGCATGAAGAATCTATATAATAATAATCTTTCCTTCTGCCAAGCTCCCGTATGAAGTGGGAGAGGAGGAATTCAAGTGTGGAAGCTAATATCTCTCCTTTAGATATTCCTCCAGAAGTATAATTAGAAATTGCTTGAAATCTTCGGATATTCGGATTTTTTTCGAGAATCCCTTCTGAAATTCATTCCGAAATTATTTTAGAATCACTCGGAAATTGTTTTAAGAAATCTTTCGTGAATTTCGTAAAGGAATCTATTTTGAAGGAATTTCCAGAAGAACTTCTAAACGAATCTCTGAAAAAAAATTTCCCAAGAATTCGTAAAGAAATTTCCGAAGAAATGTTTAGAAATTGTCTTTGAATTTTCAAAAAAAGGTTTTGAGGAATCTCCAAAGGAATTTCTGGATTTATCTCCACAGTAATTTCAAGAGTATTCTCTAGAAAAATCACTAGCGTAAACCTCGAAAAAAATGGAAGAATGTCTAAAAAATTCTTTTACAAATTTAATGTCGGAAATGCCTTCAGGAGTTCCGTTGTCTTCTCCGTTAGCAATTCATTCGAAAACAAATGCACGGTCGAGATATTTAACATTTCAAAGAATTTCTAGAGACCTTCTCAATAAATCAGACGATTGCATCGCGCATTTCATAGACAAAAAAATGCAATACACATTTTGTAATTATTTGAAATTGTCTGACATTTTTTTTTGTGTCTTTATTAGCGACACTTTTAGCCCAAAGCTGGCTCGTCCAGTGATATTTTTAATTGATTTATTACTTGATTTATCAACGCCTCCCATTGTAGTTCCTGCTATTGACGCCAAATTATAAATAAACGAATTACGCCAAAAATGCTGGTGCTCAACTATTACCAGAGGTCTGGAGCCGCTACTGCAAGAAATTGCCGT
Source organism: Armigeres subalbatus (assembly GCF_024139115.2). Lineage (NCBI taxonomy): Eukaryota > Metazoa > Arthropoda > Insecta > Diptera > Culicidae > Armigeres > Armigeres subalbatus. The sequence goes on from NC_085139.1 coordinate 290,023,297, forward strand.
GGAAAATTCAAAAATATTTCCTTTAAAAATTTGGAACCATTTCTTTTGGCAATTCAGAGGCGATTACAAATAAGTTGCGCAGTAAAATTTGAATAACATTATCAGATTTGCTAGTATTTCAAAATGAAGGAAGAATCAAAATCTACGGCTAGTATCAAAAATGAGAAAACATCCGATTTATTTTGTGCCATTATGCAACTTGTTCGGAATCCGAAAAGCGGGTTGCTCAGCCATTACGTTTCAGTGCTAAAAATGAAAAATTAGTCTGCTCCCATAGCCGGGAATATAAAGAAACGGATGTTTGCCAAAAACGGAAAGACACCGTACCACAATACGAAGGAAGTTGTTAAACTCGACCGCAGTCGCGTGGCGCTGTTGCTGCTGCTGCTTCTGCTGCCGCCGCCAAGGTTCGAGGTTATGTCTTTCTGCCTAATGAGTCCCCAAAGAGACGGACCGAAGCATCATCATCATACAGAAGGCAGTAACAATTAAACAATGCGTGTGCAACTCTTTCGGAAAAAGAAACGGCCCTCATTAGCATACAATGTGCCATCTTCGGTTCAAACCGACCGACCCCAAAGCTAAAAATGAGATCGGCTTCATTGCCACCATAGAGAAGAAGTCCGCGTCCAAGCCAAATAGTACACTCCTACTTCCTGAACGGCAACAATGCCACCGCAAGAAGAAACAAACCCATCCTCACTTTGTAGTAAACAAAAGGAACCTCTCCTCAGACAAACAAGCACAAAATTATGTTTTTCTTTTCGTTTGTGTGTACAACATTCAATTCATCAGCATTTCCTACGAAAGCTACGAAATCGAAAGTGGAAACAGTTTCATTGTGGTCTCCTCTCTGCGAGTTTCACACGATTAATTTTTCGAATTTCAATGTTGCATCATACTCATCCGTACCTTCAATGTTTAAAACCTAAGAAAGGCAAGAATCGAGGTCAGTTACGCACCGCCACAATATAATGACCCCCTGTTGTAAACAGAACACATACACACTCTCAGTAGGCCACGCCGCATATGAATGAAGTGTCCTCCGAGCTGCTGGCGAACAAAAGTCAATGAGTACTGCGATTTTTCATCCCGATCGCATGACACCACAAAATTATAAGCGGAGCGAGCGAGCATCACTCGTCGCGACGAAATTGAGACTAATTGTCGCCGTGAAGTCTTCGTTCGCTTGGCGGCGGCGCGGCGACGACGCAACAATGACACATCTTCAAAGAGCGCGCGAACGCCTGTAAAGGGACAGGACAGGCGTGAAAGCATCCATCAGTCACCGCTCGGCAGCAGCGCAATAATTGATGAAGCTGAAAAGTCGCGCGTGCGCGCGCCGCCTACCCGGCAAGGATTACATCACTCTCGCTCGCCAATCCTCGCAGTGTCGTTGTTTTCATTGATGCGTTCATCTTCAGAGGAAGAATAATTGATGATTAATGATAACGAGCGACAAGAGGGAATGAATTCGTCCCCCGGCCTGAGTAAGCTAATGTAGGAGCATTGCCCCCCAAGCAACTGAACTGAAGATGAAAGCATTTTCGATTTAGGAAATCTAGTGCGAAATCGATGGTGACTAAAAATTGTCGATGCACATTGTTTCTTCGGTATGGATATCTCACTACAAAAGATCCATAGATGGACAAGTTTTTTTCTCTTGCCGAGTTTCACAAGGAGATGGCATTTGTGAATTTGACAAAGATTGATTGCCGCCGCGATGAGTGACATTGCTACGACTATTTGTGAATATTGAAGTGATTTGACGCAGTACTGAGCTTTTCTTTCTTTCTGAACAGCACTCAAAAAGCCATCAATGATCGATTCGAAATTATAACGTGAGGGAGCTCTGATGAAGCAGACCGTAAGTAAATTGTAAGTAAATCCTAATAACAAAGTAACGCGATGCTACTCCTAAGCTTGTCAAGATCAGTAGAATCAGACTGAAGGAAAGAGTTAAAGACATGCGTACCAACTTCGAAACAGCATGAAAATCCCAGCAAGATTGACCTAGCGGTGGTTGTTGATAAAAAAACCAAAATTATGCCAGTTCAAGGTCCATTCCATTTCTGTTCAGGATTCCGAAAGGATTCCATTTCATGTATCCGACAAAATCTTCAACAGTATTCCGACATAAGCCTGTTCAGGATTCAGACAGAATCCTACCCAGCATTACGACAGAATGCTGCTCAGAACTACGACAGAATTTATTTCAGAATTCCTAAAGAACCCTGTTTAGGATCCCGACACAATTCTATTCAGGATCCCGACAGAATCCTTTTCAAGACTTCGACAGAATTCTGTTCAGGGTTCCGACACAATCTTGTTCAGGTATCCGACAGAATTCTGTTCATGATTCCGACAGAATCCTTTTTAGGATTCCGACAGAATCTGGTTCAAGATTCCTACAAAATCCTGTTCAGGATTCCGACAGAATCCTTTTCAGGAATCCGACAGAATCTTGTTCACGATTCCGACAGAATCCTGCTCAAGGTTCTAACAGAATTTTGTTCAGGATTCAGAAAGAATGCTGTTTAAGATTCTGACAGAATCTTGTTCAGGATTCCGACAGAATCCTGTTCACAATTCCGTCAGAATCCTGTTCATGATTCCGACAGAATGCTCTTCAGGATTCCGACAGAATCCGGTTCAAGATTCCGAACGAATTCTGTTCAGGATTCCAAAAGAATCTTGCTCAGGATTTCGACAGAATCTTGTTTAGAATACCGACAGAATTTTGTTCAGGATTCAGAAAGAATGCTGTTTAAGATTCTGAGAGAATGCTCTTCAGGATTCCGACACAATTATTTTCAGGAATCTGACAGAATCTTGTTCACGATTCCGACAGAATCCTGCTCATGATTCCGACCGAATTTTATTCAGGATTCAGAAAGAATGCTGTTTAGGATTCTGACAGAATCCTGTTCAGGATTCCGACAGAATCCTGTTCAGAATTCCGACAGAATCCGGTTCATGATTCCGACAGAATACTCTTCAGGATTCCGACAGTATCCTTTTCAGGATTCCGACAGAATCCGGTTCAAGATTTCGACAAAATTCTGTTCAGGATTCCGACACAATTCTTTTCAGGAATTCGACAGAATTTTATTCACGCTTCCGACAGAATCCAGTTCATGATTCCGACAGAATGCTGCTCAGAATTCCAACAGAATCTTGTTTAGAATTCCGACAGAATTTTGTTCAGAATTCCGATAGAATCCTGTTCAGCATTCCAACAGAAACTATTTCAGGATTTCGTCAGAATCTTGTTCAGAATACCGACAGAATCTAGTTCAGGATTCCAACAGAATCCTTTTTAGAAATTATAAGAAAATAATTAACAGGATTACGACAGAATCCTGTTAATGCTTCCGACAGAATCTATTTTAGGAATACGACAGAATCTTGTTCACGATTCCGACAGAATCTTGTTCACGATTCCGACAGAATCCTGCTCATGATTCCGACAGAATTTTATTCAGGATTCAGAAAGAATGCTGTTTAGGATTCTGACAGAATCCTGTTTAGAATTCCAAAAAAATCCTGTTCAGATTTCCGACAGAGTTCTGTTCAGGATTCCGACAGAATCCGGTTAAAGATTCCGACCGAATTCTGTTCAGGATTCCGACACAATTCTTTTCAGGAATTCGACAGAATTTTATTCACGCTTCCGACAGAATCCAGTTCATGATTCCGACAGAATCCTTTTCAGGAATCCGACAGAATATTGTTCAAGACTCCGACAGAATCCAGTTCAGGATTCCGTCAGAATGCTGCTCAGAATTCCGCCATACTCTTTTTCAGGATTTCGACAGAATCTTGTTTAGAATAACGAGAGAATAAAGTACAAGATTCCAACAGAATCCTTTATAGGAATCCGACAGCATCTTGTTCACGATTTTGACAGCACCCTGCTCAAAATTCCGACAGAATTTTATTCAGGATTAAGAAAGAACGCTGTTTAGGATTCTGACAGAATTCTGTTTAGGATTCCGACAGAATTCTGTTCAGAATTCCGACAGAATCCTGTTCAGGATTTCGACAGAATGCTGTTCAGGATTCCAACCAAATTATTTTCAGGATTCTGACCGAATCCTGTTCAGGATTCCGACAGAATGCTGCTCAGAATTCCGACAGAATCTTTTTCAGGATTCCGACAGAATCTTGTTTAGAATACCGACAGAATTTTGTTCAGAATTCCGATAGAATCCTGTTCAGGATTTCGACAGAATGCTGTTCAGGATTCCAACAGAATTATTTTCAGGATTTCGACCGAATCCTGTTCAGCATTCCGACAAAATGCTGCTCAGAATTCCGACAAAATCTTTTTCAGGATTTCGACAAAATCTTGTTTAGAATACCGACAGAATAAAGTTCAAGATTCCAACAGAATCCTTTATAGGAATTCTACAGAATCTTGTTCACGATTTCGACAGCACCCTGCTAAAAATTCCTACAGAATTTTATTCATGATTCAGAAAGAACGCTGCTTAGGATTCTGACAGAATACTGTTTAAAGTTCCGACAGAATTTTGTTCAGAATTCCGACAGAATCCTGTTCAGGATTTCGACAGAATGCTGTTCAGAAATCCAACAAAATTATATTCAGGATTCCCACCGAATCCTGTTCAGGATTCCGACAGAGTACTGCTCAGAATTCCGACAGAATTCTGTTCAGAATTCCGACAGAATTCTGTTCAGGATTTCGACAGAATGCTGTTCAGGATTCCAACAAAATTATTTTCAGGATTCCGACCGAATCCTGTTCAGAACTCCGACAGAATCTTTTTCAGGATTTCGACAGAATCTTGTTTAGAATACCGACAGAATAAAGTTCAAGATTCCAACAGAATCCTTTTTAGGAATCCGACAGAATCTTGTTCACGATTTCGACAGCACCCTGCTCAAGATTCCGATAGAATTTTATTCTGGATTCAGAAAGAATGCTGTTTAGGATTCTGAAAGAATTCTGTTCAGAATTCCGACAGAATCCTGTTTAGAATTGCGACAGAATCCTGTTTAGAATTCCGACAAACTCCTATTCAGGATTCCAACAAAATTATTTTCAGGATTTCGACCGAATCCTGTTCAGGATTCCGACAGAATGCTGCTCAGAGTTCCGACAGAATCTTTTTCAGGATTCCGACATCCCAGAGACTTGTGGAAAGTCTCCCAGAGACTTGTGGAAAGTCTCCCAGAGACTTGTGGAAAGTCTCCCAGAGACTTGTGGAAAGTCTCCCAGAGACTTGTGGAAAGTCTCCCAGAGACTTGTGGAAAGTCTCCCAGAGACTTGTGGAAAGTCTCCCAGAGACTTGTGGAAAGTCTCCCAGAGACTTGTGGAAAGTCTCCCAGAGACTTGTGGAAAGTCTCCCAGAGACTTGTGGAAAGTCTCCCAGAGACTTGTGGAAAGTCTCCCAGAGACTTGTGGAAAGTCTCCCAGAGACTTGTGGAAAGTCTCCCAGAGACTTGTGGAAAGTCTCCCAGAGACTTGTGGAAAGTCTCCCAGAGACTTGTGGAAAGTCTCCCAGAGACTTGTGGAAAGTCTCCCAGAGACTTGTGGAAAGTCTCCCAGAGACTTGTGGAAAGTCTCCCAGAGACTTGTGGAAAGTCTCCCAGAGACTTGTGGAAAGTCTCCCAGAGACTTGTGGAAAGTCTCCCAGAGACTTGTGGAAAGTCTCCCAGAGACTTGTGGAAAGTCTCCCAGAGACTTGTGGAAAGTCTCCCAGAGACTTGTGGAAAGTCTCCCAGAGACTTGTGGAAAGTCTCCCAGAGACTTGTGGAAAGTCTCCCAGAGACTTGTGGAAAGTCTCCCAGAGACTTGTGGAAAGTCTCCCAGAGACTTGTGGAAAGTCTCCCAGAGACTTGTGGAAAGTCTCCCAGAGACTTGTGGAAAGTCTCCCAGAGACTTGTGGAAAGTCTCCCAGAGACTTGTGGAAAGTCTCCCAGAGACTTGTGGAAAGTCTCCCAGAGACTTGTGGAAAGTCTCCCAGAGACTTGTGGAAAGTCTCCCAGAGACTTGTGGAAAGTCTCCCAGAGACTTGTGGAAAGTCTCCCAGAGACTTGTGGAAAGTCTCCCAGAGACTTGTGGAAAGTCTCCCAGAGACTTGAGGAAAGTCTCCCAGAGACTTGAGGAAAGTCTCCCAGAGACTTGAGGAAAGTCTCCCAGAGACTTGTGGAAAGTCTCCCAGAGACTTGAGGAAAGTCGCCCAGGCACTGGGGGAAAGACTCCCAGAGACTTGTGGGAAGGCTCCCGGAGACTTGTGGAAAGTCTCCCAGAGACTTGTGGAAAGTCTCCCAGAGACTTGTGGAAATGCTCCCAGAGACTTGTGAGAAGTCTCTCAGAGACTTGTGGAAAGTCTCCTAGATACTTTTGAAAAGTCTCTCAGATACTTGTGGTAAGTCTCCCACAGGCTTGTGTAAAGTCTCCCAGAAACTTGTGAAAAGTATCCCAGAAAGAAAAGTCTCCCAGAGACTTGTGTGAAATCTCCCAGAGACTTGTGGAAAGTCTCCCATAGACTTGTGGGAAGTCTCCCAGAGACTTGTGGAAAATTTCCCAGAGACTTGTGGAAAGTCTCCCAGAGACTTGTGGAAAGTCTCCCAGAGACTTGTGGAAAGTCTCCCAGAGACTTGTGGAAAGTCTCCCAGAGACTTGTGGAAAGTCTCCCAGAGACTTGTGGAAAGTCTCCCAGAGACTTGTGGAAAGTCTCCCAGAGACTTGTGGAAAGTCTCCCAGAGACTTGTGGAAAGTCTCCCAGAGACTTGTGGAAAGTCTCCCAGAGACTTGTGGAAAGTCTCCCAGAGACTTGTGGAAAGTCTCCCAGAGACTTGTGGAAAGTCTCCCAGAGACTTGTGGAAAGTCTCCCAGAGACTTGTGGAAAGTCTCCCAGAGACTTGTGGAAAGTCTCCCAGAGACTTGTGGAAAGTCTCCCAGAGACTTGTGGAAAGTCTCCCAGAGACTTGTGGAAAGTCTCCCAGAGACTTGTGGAAAGTCTCCCAGAGACTTGTGGGAAGTCTCCCAGAGACTTGTGGAAAGTCTCCCAGAGAATCTAGTTTAGGATTCCAACAGAATCCTTCTACGGAAACCGACCGAATCTTGTTCACGCTTCCGACAGAATCCAGATCATGACTCCGAAAGAATCATGTTGAGGATTCCAACAGAATCCTTTTCAGGAATCCGACAGAATATTGTTCACGACTCCGACAGAATCTTTTTCTGGATTTCGACAGAATCTTGTAGAGAATACCGACAGAATCGTGTTCTGGATTCCAATGGAACTATTTTAAGGAATCCTACAGAATCTTGTTCACGATACCGACAACATCCTGACTTGACTTGTGGAAAGACTCCCAGAGACTTGAGGAAAGTCTCCCAGAGACTTGTGGAAAGTCTCCCAGAGACTTGTGGAAAGGCTCCCAGAGACTTGTGGAAAGTCTCCCAGAGACTTGTGGAAAGTCTCCCAGAGACTTGTGGAAAGTCTCCCAGAGACTTGTGGAAAGTCTCCCAGAGACTTGTGGAAAGTCTCCCAGAGCCAGAGACTTGTGAAGTCTCGCAGAGACTTGTGAAAAGTCTCCCAGAGACTTGTGGAAAGTCTCCCAGAGACTTGTAGAAAGTATCCAAGAGACTCCCAGAGACTTGTGGAAAGTCTCCCAGAGACTTGTGGAAATTCTCCCAGAGACTTGTGAAGTCTCGCAGAGACTTGTGAAAAGTCTCCCAGAGACTTGTGGAAAGTCTCCCAGAGACTTGTAGAAAGTATCCAAGAGACTTATGGAAAGTCTCCCAGAGACTTGTGGAAAGTCTCCCAGAGACTTGTGGAAAGTCTCCTAGAGACTTGTGGAAAGTCTCCCAGAGACTTGTGGAAAGTCTCCCAGAGACTTGAGGAAAGTCTCCCAGAGACTTGTGGAAAGCCTCACAGAGGCTTGTGGAAAGTGTCCCAGAGACTTGTGGAAAGTCTCCCAGAGGCTTGTGGAAAGTGTCCCAGAGACTTGTGGAAAGTCTCCCAGAGGCTTGTGGAAAGTCTCCCAGAGACTTGTGGAAAGTCTCCCAGAGACTTGTGGAAAGTCTCCCAGAGACTTGTGGAAAGTCTCCCAGAGACTTGTGGAAAGTCTCCCAGAGACTTGTGGAAAGTCTCCCAGAGACTTGTGGAAAGTCTCCCAGAGACTTGTGGAAAGTCTCCCAGAGACTTGTGGAAAGTCTCCCAGAGACTTGTGGAAAGTCTCCCAGAGACTTGTGGAAAGTCTCCCAGAGACTTGTGGAAAGTCTCCCAGAGACTTGTGGAAAGTCTCCCAGAGACTTGTGGAAAGTCTCCCAGAGACTTGTGGAAAGTTTCCCAGGGATTTGTGAAAAGTCTCCCAGAGTCTTGTGGAAAGTCTTCCGGAGACTTGTGGAAAGTCTTCCGGAGACTTGTGGAAAGTCTCCCAGAGACTTGGGGAAAGTCTCCCAGAGACTTGTGGAAAGTCTCCCGGAGACTTGTGGAAAGTCTCCCGGAGACTTGTGGAAAGTCTCCCGGAGACTTGTGGAAAGTCTCCCGGAGACTTGTGGAAAGTCTCCCGGAGACTTGTGGAAAGTCTCCCGGAGACTTGTGGAAAGTCTCCCGGAGACTTGTGGAAAGTCTCCCGGAGACTTGTGGAAAGTCTCCCAGAGACTTGTGGAAAGTCTCCCAGAGACTTGTGGAAAGTCTCCCAGAGACTTGTGGAAAGTCTACCAGAGAATCCTGTTCAGAATTCCGACAGAATCCTTCTACGGAAACCGACCGAATCTTGTTCACGCTTCCAAAAGAATCCAGAGTGACATGACTGTTTAGGATTCCGACAGAATTCTGTTCAGAATTCCGACAAAATCTTGTTCAGGATTCCGACAAAATGCTTTCAGGATTTCGACAGCATCTTGTTTAGAATACCGACATAATCCTGTTCAGGATTCCGACCGAATTCCGTTCAGGATGCTGACACAATTTTTTTGAAGAATCCGACAGAATTTTATTCACGCTTCCGACAGAATCCTTCTCGGGAATCGGACAAAATATTGTTCACGACAGAATCATTTTCAGGAAACCGATAGAATATTGTTCACGACTCCGATAGAATCATGTTCAGCATTCCGACAGAATGCTGCTCAGAATTTCAACAGAATATTTTTCAGGATCTTGTTTAGAATACCGACAGAATCTTGTTCTGGATTCCGACAGAATCCTGTTTAGAATTCCGACAGAATCTTTTTCAGGATTTCGACAGATTTTTTTTACAATACCGACAGTGTCTAGTTCAGGATTCCGACAAAATTCTTCTAGGGAATCCGACAGAATCTTGTTCACGACTCCGACAGAACCCTGCTCATGATTCCGACAGAAGTTTATTCAGGATTCAGAAAGAATGCTGTTTAGGATTCTGACAGAATCCTGTTTAGGATTCAAACAGAATGCTGTTCAGATTTCCAACAGAATTCTTATCAGGACTCCGACAGAATCCTGTTTAGAATTCCGACAGAATGCTACTCAGGATTCCAACAAAATTCTTTTCATGATTCCGACCGAATCCTGCTCAGGATTCCGACCGAATCCTGTTCAGGATTCCGACCGAATTCTGTTCAGGATTCCGACCGAATCCTGTTCAGGATTCCGCAGAATTCATCTCAGGAATGCGACAGAACCTTATTCACAATTCCGACAGAATCCTGATCAGGAACCGACAAAATCTTATTAACGATTCCGACAAAGTCCAGTTCAGGAATCCGACAGAATCCTGTTCAGCATTCCGACAGAATGTTTTTCAGGATTTCGACAGAATCTTGTTCTGAATTCTGACAGAATCCTGTTCAGAATTTCGACAGGATCCTGTTAATGGTTTCGACAGAATTCTGTTCAGGATTTCGACAGAATCTTTTTTAGGAATCCGACAGAATCTTGTTTACGATTCCGATAGAATCCTGCTCATGATTCCGACAGAATTTTTTTCAGGATTCAGAAAAAAATGTTGCTGTTTAAGATTCTGACAGAATCCTGTTCAGGATTCCGACAGAATTCTATTCATGATTCCGACAAAATTCTGTCAAGGATTCCGACAGAATCCTGTTCAAGGTTTCGACAGAATCCTGTTCAGGATTCCGACAGAATGCTTTTCCGGATTCCGACAGAATTCTGTTCAAGATTCCGACAAAATCCGGTTCAAGATTCCGACCAAATCCTGTTCAGGATTCCTACAGAATCTTATTCACAATTCCGACAGAATCCAGTTCATGATTCCGATATAATCCTGTTCAAAATTGTGACAGAATCCTGTTCAGCATTCCGACAGAATCCTTTCCAGCATTCTGACAGAATCCTGTTCAGAATTCCGACAGAATTCTGTTCAGGATTCCGACAGAATCCTGCTCAGGATTCCGACAGAATTCTGTTCAAGATTCCGACAGAATCCTGTTCAGGATTCCGACAGAATCCTGTTCAGGATTCTATCAGTATTCTAAACAAGATTCTGTCGAAATCCTGAACACGATTCTGTCGTAATTGTGAACATGATTCATTCGGAATCCTGAACAGGTTTCTTTCGGAATTTTGAGCACGATTTTGCCGAAATCCTGAGCATGATTCTCACGGAATCCTGTGCAATATTGTGTAGGAATCCTGACCAAGACTCTGACGAAATTGTGAGTGAATTTTATCGAAATCCTGAGCATGATTCTGTCAGAGTCCTGAACAGAATTCTCCTGCCGGAATCCTGGACAAAATTCCGAAGAAATTCTGAGCAGGATTTTGTCGGAATCTTGAACAAGGTTCTGACGGAATGCTGGGCAGGATTCTGATGGAATCCTGAGGAGAATTTTATTTTTATTCTGTACAGGATCCCGAAAATGGTTCTGTCCTTTAGAATTTGGATCAAAATTATTTTGAATCAGAGTTTTTTTTTGTAGAATTCATAACAGTATTGTAAAATTGTTGAATTTTTTTTATTAGTATTTGGTTTGCATGGTTTTGCAATGGCACCTTGTGTCTCTTAATATCGTTAACTGGATTAGACACACAAACAAATCTCATGCAACCAAATACTAAACAAGCGGGTCAGATGCTTCTGTCTTTTATGACCAATTTACAAATGCCATTACAATCTTAACATCAGTTTCGAGATCCACTGAAGTTCCCAACCATTTTAACCACATATGCGTACTTGACTACTATTTCTATTACGAGTGTACCTTGAGGTAACCCCAATTGTCGATCAGAAACTGTCCGTCTGCGTAATGGATCCAGTTAGCTACGGCGGATGTGCAAAACTAAAAAAAAACGTCGTTAAAATCTGGCGACCATAACCCGAAAACACACCGCGTTTCTGCGAATCAAAACAATAGAACAGCGGTGGCGACGGCCGTCGATAATTCGCCTCTTTCTGCCGCCTTCGAGGCACCCCAACAAGGGGAGAGGCATTTTATGACCCCCGTGTTGTTGTTCATTTGGATTTTAGTTGGTCCGAACAAAGACCGGCAGTTACCTCGCCAGCAGTGCTCACTGGGTAAGTAGGTAGCAGTCAAACCGTGCGTCGTTTGGGTAAAGTTTGAATAGTTCTTTTTTTGCAATGAATCTGAAGTGAGTGAAGTCCTTCATAAGGTTCCGAGCTTGTCTAATGGCACTATGATGGTCGGTACGTATGCTTTGCATGGAACGTGAAGGTCTCAAAAAGGTTTAGCGCCGGACATAGGTCAGCAGTTTCTGTACAGGCAATATTTTTACGTTTCATATTTGCATATATGCCTAACAATATTTGTTGCGAATATGTATTTTCAATTACACAGAAATGCCGAACTAATTCAATTAGTGAGGCAATCCTCCCTAGATGGATCACTCGTGCCTTGCGTTCTTCAGATCCTAGCCTTATCGACCCACATCTGAACAAAGCCTTGCGATATTTCAAACCCAATAATCGGTCCGCCGTGACAACTAAATTGCCCTCTGGTGACTTGCCGTTTATCCCGACAACCGTCGATTGAGTCAACAACAAAAGTGACCTTGAATCACTTTGGCATCGTTTCCAATCAACCGCCGCCGCCATAATACCAGTGACTGACTGACTGATCGCGCCCTAATCAATTCGTCATAGACACCTGAGTGGCAATCACGTCACGACTCAACGCCACCTGCGATCGAAGCGATATTCGATGTTTGTTGCGGCAACAAGTGCACATGCCTAAGCCAACAAGCCGGGTTCGGGAGATTAATTCGAACGAATCAATCACCGCCGTCGTCGTCGTTGGAATGGGCTTTAGGTTCGATACGAACGGCGAACGATCTTCCCGCAGTTTGTAGCTCGCACGCAAGTGAGCAAACGCCTTGTCCAAGCTAAACAGAACATAAATCAAATTTGTACATTAGCCTAGATTCTCTTTGAAAGGTAGCATTTGATTTGAACAAATACTGCAAGAATGGAAGCTCGGGTGGTTTTCAACTTTAACGAGGGCCGGTCAAAAGGTCTCCACCACCACCGTCGACAACTGTGCGCGCATGAATGTTAGCTTGTTCGAATCGTCTTAAGTGCCTCCTTAGGATCAGTGTGCCCCACGTGTGCGCTCTGCTACAGAATTTTTTTGTCATTGACCTAGAGCCAGAGCGTGGAGAGGAAGCGTGCTCCATTTTTTTCATCTTCAATCAGAATTCGTCCCCAGCCACAGCGCTACTACGACGCAATTGAGCTTGATTACCACTCGAGTGGAGCCAATACAAACATTGTGAACGATTCTGAACGTTTTTCGGAGATTGAGTGGTTTCATGTTTGGCGCTTGTTATTATGTGCGGCTACCGCGCCGCAGCGCATTGTTGGAATGCTCTCGGCCAAAAACGAAAAATGCACTGCAAACGGTTTCGTGTTGGTGCCACCTTTGTCAGCTTCGATGTCCTCACAGTGCGCAACCTCTTCCGTGCCGCCGAAAAAGTGTATAATTTGCCAGATGAGGCGATTTCTTGGTCGGATCCGCATGCCGGAATCATCATCATTATTGGCACGAACCCCGCGACGACCGAAAGGCCGACATCATTCTAGTGTGGTTTGCCTTTGCAGTTAAGGCAATTGAGACGGAGGATTGTTTTTTTGGTGGAGAATATTCGTGGCGTTGTCACGTTTTTCGGAAGTCGTTTCTTGTTTTTATTACGCTAGGGTGTAAAAATTGAAATTGAGCTGGTTGTACCTTTCAATTATGGTACGTGGTTTATCATTTGCTTCCAATCGGTATAATCATTTTGGTCTCCGGGAGTGCTGCTTGAAGAGCTGCACGATACATCAGCGAAGGTTAATCAAAATTTTGTCATTAGGAAATACTTAAATAACTTCTCTTGGTGCTAATTGTAAAAAACGGCACCTAATTTTTCTGTTCAACATCTCTGGCCTTAATCAAGCTGTTTCTGGTAATAGGGCGAATGTCGCAAGAGAAAATTATCTTCACTGACATACTCTTTTTTAAATAAAAGTGAGTAGTCGAGGAATTGTTTGGGGTTTCTTCTTTATTCTTATTGACATTACATCCCCACACTGGGACAGAGCCGCCTCGCAGCTTAGTGTTCATTAAGCACTTCCACAGTTATTAACTGCGAGGTTTCTAAGCCAGGTAACCATTTTTGCATTCGTATATCATGAGGCTGGCACGATGATACTTTTATGCCCAGGGAAGTCGAGACAATTTCCAATCCGAAAATTGTCTAGACTGGCACCGGGAATCGAACCCAGCCACCCTCAGCATTGTTTGGGGTTTCAACTAAGAATATTATCGCTCTAAGGTGGCTAAGACTAAACAAATTCTCCGCTTGTCGCTTTTATTCAAAAAGGGAAATGCGACGAAGAAAACCTCTTCCGGTGAAAACAACATAGAATAAATTTTCGGTGGAAATTTTGAAGCATATTCCGCGAATACTTTGAAGAATATCTGGTTGAAGTTCCAATTAGTTTCCCGAAGAAATCCCAAAACTCTACTGCTGATTTATATTTCAAAAGGAATTTCGTAAAAGGTCAAAACAGTTCTTCGAAAGTTCATGTGGGAATTTCAAATAATTTCAAAAAATTTTATGATGAAACTGGAATACTTTGAAGGTTCAATGCTCAATCTTTTCGATTAAATTGTTTTTCGTACGTACAATTTTCATGCGTTTTTTTTTCTATTTTTGTCATCTATATACATTAGACTGGCCCAGGAAACAAAAATTGTGTAATTCCACGGGCACCCAGGATTGTGTCTTTGGGTGAGAAAATCAATCTCTGAAAATTTCAGCTCAATCGCTTGTTGTATAAGCTGGCGCATTTGATTTGAAGTTTGTATGGGGATTTCAGCCAAAATGTATGAGAAAATACACCTCCGTCACTCATTCGATCTGGAAATTGGTTCTGATTGCTCGATTGACCTCAGAATTGCAAAAACGGCAGTTGGTATGCTACAGAACAATTTCACAGAACATTGTATGATGATTAAATGAACTTTTATATAGGTTTCAGCTGATGCGATTCGATCAAAAAATCCAAAAATACGCAAATCAGCTCCTAATAAATCACCCGAAAACTATATAAAAGTTCATTTAATCATCATGCAATGTTCTGTGAAATTGTTCTGTAGCTCCTAATAAATCACCCGAAAACTATATAAAAGTTCATTTAATCATCATGCAATGTTCTGTGAAATTGTTCTGTAGCATACCAACTGCCGTTTTTGCAATTCTGAGGTCAATCGAGCAATCAGAACCAATTTCCAGATCGAATGAGTGACGGAGGTGTATTTTCCTATACATTTTGGCTGAAATCCCCATACAAACTTCAAATCAAATGCGCCAGCTTATGCAACAAGCGATTGAGCTGAAATTTTCAGAGATTGATTTTCTCACCCAAAGACACAATCCTGGGGGGTGCCCCGTGGAATTCGACAACATTTTTTTCTCCCCATACTAATCTGGGCCAGTCTAATGTACATAAAACAAAGTTGGCATTTGTACGACCGCGCATCACTCATAAATAGAGAGCCCAACTTTTGCTAATTTATATATTTTTTCCTTCTCCTATTTACGATGAAACTAGAAAAATTTCAATTTTTATTCCAAATTTCCAATTTGATCCAAATTTTGATCATTTGTATATATAACACGAAGTTGGCATTATCAATCGATAATGGAAAGATCAATATGCGTTAATTTTTGTTTGTGTACTAAGCTTATAGGAAACATGCTATTACTAAACAGTAAAAATTGAAAATCATTCTGAAGAACCAATTTGTTTTCTAGATAAATTATGTACGCGACAAATTGTATAAAAAAATGATCAATTTTTGACGAGACAAAGTTTGCCGGGTCAGCTAGTATATTATAAGTTTGACAAAATATTAACTCGAAACGAATGGCCGTTACTAAATTATATCAACAACTGTATTTATATCACAGGTTATTAAAAGTTTGATATAACTTCGTTCTGTCGTCCTGATCGGGTTTTACTTAAGAAAATCCTCTCAGTTTTTTTTAGGAAAATCTTCGGAAGCCTCGTGGTAGTATATTATTCGGAATTTCTTTCATGGAAGGATAACCCTGTATGAGCTTCTGAAAAATCACATCAGAAATATTTGGAGTAATAGAACTTATTTCTGGAGAAGCTCCAAGAAGAATTTTCGGAAAAGCTCCAGCATGGAAACCTGAAGGGACTCCAAGAAAAACGTGAAAGAATCACTTAAGATTCATTCTGAATTCCTTCGGGAATTTATTCTGAAATCCCCCAAGAGTTCACTTTGAATTCCCCAGAAATTCATTCTAAAATCCACCGAAATTTATTCTGAATTCTCCCAGGAATTCATTATGAATTTTCCCAGGATTTCATTCTAAATTCCTTCAGAAAATCTTTCTGAATTCCTCAGATAGAATTCAGTCTGAATTTCCCCAGGAATTCATTCGAATTCACCTAAGAATTCATTCTGAATTCCCCATGGATGAATTCCTGGAGGAGTTCAGAATGAATTCCTTGAAGAATTCTGAATGAATTCTGGAAGAATTCAGAATGAATTCGTGGAAGAATTCAGAACGAATTGATGGAAGAATTCAGAATGAACTCCAGGAAGAATTCAAAAGAATTCGTGGAAGAATTCAGAATGAATTCTTGGAGGAATTAAGGATGAATTCTTGGAGGAATTAAGGATCAATTCCTAAAGAAATTCAAGATGAATTCCTGGAGAAATTCAGGATGAATTCCTAGAGGAATTCGGAATGAATTCCTGGAGGAATTCAGAACGAATTCCTTGAGGAATTTAGAATAAATTCCTGGAAGCATTCAGAATGAAATCCTGGACAAATTCCGAATGAATTTCTGGAGGAATTCGGAATGAATTCCTGGAGGAATTCGGAATTAATTCCTGGAAGAATTCAGAATGAATTCCTGGAAGAATTCAGAATGAACTCCTGGAGGAATTCAGAATGAACTCCTGCAGGAATTCAGAATAGATTCATGGAATAATCCAGAATGAATTCCTGGAGGAATTTAAGATGAACTCCTGGAGGAATTTAGAATGGATTCCTGGAGGAATTCAGAATGAATTCCTGGAGGAATTCAGAATGGATTCCTGGAGGAATTCAGAATGGATTCCTGGAGGAATTCAGAATGAATTCCTGGAGGAATTCAGAATGAATTCCTGGAGGAATTCAGAATGAATTCCGGGAGGAATTCAGAATGAATTCCTGGATGAATTCAGAACGAATTCCTGAAGGATTTCAGAATGAATTCCTGTGGGAATTCAGAACGAATTCCTGGAAGAATTCAGAACGAATTCCTGGGAGAATTCAAAATAAATTCCTGGAAGAATTCAGAATGAATTTCTGAATGAATTCAGAATGAATTCCTGGAAGAATTCAGAACGAATTCCTGGGGGAATTTAGAACCAATTTCTGGAAAAATTCAGAATCAATTCCTGGAAGAATTTAAAACAAAATTCCCGGAAGAATTCATTATGAATTCCTGAAGAATTCAGAAACAATTCCTGGAAGAATTCAGAATTAATTCCTGGATGAATTCAGAACGAATTCCTGGAAGAATTCAGAATCAATTCCTGGAAGAATTCAAAATAAATTCCGGAAGAATTCATAATGAATTCCTGAAGAAGTCAGAAACAATTCCTGGAAGAATTCAGAATGAATTCCTGGATGAATTCTGAATGAAGTTCTGGATGAACTCAGAATGAATTCCTGCAAGAATTCAGAATGAATTCCTGAAAGAATTCAGAATCAATTCCTGGATGAATTCAGAAAGAATTCCTGGAAGAATTCAGAATGAATCCCTGGATGAATTCATAATGAATTCCTGGAATAATTCAAAATCAATTTCTGGAAGAATTCAGAATGAATTCCTGGAAGAAATCAGAATGAATTCCTGGAAGAATTCAGAATGAATTCCTGGAAAAATTCAGAATGAATTCCTGGAAGAATTCAGAATGAATTTCTGGAAGAATTCAGAATAAATTCCTGGAAGAATTCGAGAAAATTTCTAACCCGAAAATTTCCAAAACCGCATGGATGAGGATGCTAACTAATTGATTTTGGGCGAGTCGAGTTTCGGCGGGTCAGCTAGTTTGAATAATAGAAGCAAAGTTAATTTTTCGACTAACAACAAGCTGCAGTAAAAGTATTCAAAACAAAAACAACCCGTCTATTTTAAAGAGGGGGACATGTTCCTCTTCCCCTCCGAGGGGGATACGTACCCAGATCTTTTCCCGGAATTTTTTCAACAACTCTTCCAGCATTTTTTCGAGATTTTTCACAGAAAATGATTGGAAAATCTATCCGAAATTACATCGATTTCATCTAAAAATGCAAACCAGAAACTCATTTGTAAACTTCTTCAAGAAATCTCCTAGTGATAGCAACATAAGATTTTTTTTCAGAAACTCTTTTGAATACACCAGATTCTTTTTTTACACGGGGGATGCGTGCCGTGTGAAAAAAATCCGTGTAAAAATAATTCGTGTTATTTCGAGAATCCGTGCAAAAAAATCCGTACTATTTCGAGAAACCATGTAAAAAAAGCCGTGCCAAAAATATCCGAGTAAAAAAAGTAACCGGGTCTTTGTTAATATGGGGGATGCGTTCCGTGTAAAAATAAATCCGTGTAAAAAAGAATCGGGTGTATTCCTACAAAAACTCCATTATGAATTCTTCTTGAAAGAGATATTTCCCGGAGTAGTTCCTGCAGTAATTTTCTAAAGAAGAAGCAGTTCCTAGATAAATTTCTGATGGATTTAAAAAATGAATTTGCTGGAAAAAAAAATCTGAAGATGTTCGTGGAAGAAGCAGAAGAATTTCTGAAAGAATATTCGGAGTAATTTCTTTAAAATATATACATGGATTTTTTTAAAGGAATTTCCCTGAAAAAATTCTGGAAGGGGTCAAATCTTAGGGAAGTTTTAGGGGGAGTACATGAATATTTTTTGGAGACTTCCAGCAAGATTTCCGAATAGAGTTTCTGGAGAAGCTTCCGTGACAAAAATACTTCTTGAATAATTTACAATTCCTGGAGGAATTTCCAAAGGAGTTCTAGGGAAAAAAATTGGCAGAAATCCTGAAGAAAGGTCTGAATTAATAAACGGGCGAATATCAAGATGAATTCCTGAAGGGACTTCGAAAGAATTTTGAAACGATTTTCCGTGGAATTCTTGGAAGAATTATGCGGAAAATACCTGGAGGAATTTACGGTTTAATTTTCGGACAAATTCTGGCAGAGTTGTAGATTGTTCTGCGACTATGATTTTCTGGAAGAATTCGCAAATGAATTTCAATCGGAATTCATGGAAAAACTCCTGGAGGAACTTATGAAGGAATTCTTGAAAGAACTACCAGAGAAATTCTCGGACGAATTTCTGGAAAAACTTCCTGAGGAATTCCTGGAAGGTACTCCGGATGAATCGCATGTGAAAGTACCGAAAACATCGCTGGAGGAACTTGCGGCTGAATTCTTGGAGGAATTTCTGAAGAAACTGCCGTACGAGCTCCTGGAGTACATCCATTAAATTATTTCTTAGCTTTTGTAACCTTAAAAAAGGCTGATTGTCCAAGAAAAAAGCTGCAGGTTAAAATTTGGCTACGATGTATTTCGAGTGATAGTTTACAACAACAACTGAATGCTCTAAGAGCGAATGCATATTTCTTTTATACTTGTCAGTGAATGCAAACAGCTTCCTGATTGGTCAGCCAATCAGCGTGCATCGTGTTGCCAAGCCGTCATTGCTGTCGGTGCTCTCATCTTAGGCTTCTTCTTCCTCCTTGCTGGTGGCGTCAACTTCATAACGGAACCTTCCGCTAACGGGACTTTTCGCTAACGGGACTTCGCAAGCCAAGCATACAAGCTAACAATTAACGTTTGGAAAAGGAGTGCGTGTTCATTTTCAAAACATGGATGTTTGTATGAAGGGGACCAAAACACCCGTAGTCGACTTGGAGTTAGTAGGATGGGATGTTAAATTTCGGGTGATTAACTTTAGGATTGGTAACTTGGGATAACCATCCAATCACGTTCGCCCTTGAGCGCGAACAGAAGCTTCTGAAGGAACTTTCGGAAAAAATCCTGTAGAAACTTCTGGAGAAATTCCCGAAAAAATCCTAGAGAAACTTCCGAATGAACTTTCCGGGAGTAACTCCTGGAAGAACTTTCCTAAAGAAACTTCCGGAGGAATTCCCGGCAGAACTTCCGAAGGAATTCCCGGAGGAACTTCCGGAGAATTTCACAGAAGAACCTCCGGAGGAATTCCCGGAGGAACTTCTGGAAGAATTTATAGGGATACTTCTACGGGATCACCTACCTACAACATCTGTGACGTCCTAGTTGACACTATTATCCGGATATAGGTCAACAAGCGCTTCTCTGGAACTCCAACCCGAGTGTTAGTACCACCACCGGAAGCATCAGTCCATATTTGGACCGGCGAAGAGCTGACTAAGTGGCAAAATTTAAATTAATAATAGTTGGGGAAAAAAACATTCGATTATTCGGTAGGCTCAAACAACGTTGGGCGTTACGGAGCTGAATCAATTGGTATTCTTGGAAACCAAATTTCTCGTGCCTAGGGAATCAGGTGAATAAGAAGCGAAAAAATGCACTCATCTACTAATTTTTCATCACTATTATTTTCTTTTCATCACTTCTTTTGTCCATAATTTCTTACATGTTTCACTTCCCGTTTCCAATTTCATGATTTCTTCGGCTCTCACCTGTTTTTGCTGGACACTTCTTCCTGATTCCCAACAGAGTGTGTGTTTTCTCTTGTTTCGGACAGCAAAACGATTGCGTAATCTGCCGAAATATTGTGTAATAAAGTTTATCAGTTCAGTGCGTGTTTTTGGAAGTAGCTATCGAGCAAGCGTTGTGCAGTGCGTGTTTTAGTCCTCGCGTTGCTTTTCCGTTTTGTATTATCATGAACATGGCGTCGTTCAAATGAAATATTAATTAGTCGCTTACCAAGGCGATTTCAATATATTTCCTTCCCAGCTAACATACTATTCCTTTCCAGTGCGCTCATGGAGGTGGAGAGGATTCCTCGGTCTCTTGTAGCAATGAGTGTCGAACTAATTTTCCTCCTCTTATCCTAATTGACTGTGAGGACGTGGTGGCGTGACGTGACGTGGCATCGTTATTGGTCTTGCATTAAAGAAACTTCGAAGCATGTACAGTGAGAATTGCTTTCTAGTTTCTTTCTTACTATTCAATTGGTGAGCTGTGCATTATTTGTTGTTTCTCGACCAATCACGACTAGCAACTACGATGGGTACAGTCAATCAAGCTAAGCTAAGCTTATCTTCATCCTTAGGCTCAAGCAACGTTGGGCGTTACGGAGCTGAATCAATTGGTAATCTTGGAAACCAAAGTTCTCGTGCCTAGGGAATCAGGTGAATAAAAAGCGATAAAATGCTCTCATCTACAAATTTTTTATCACTTCTTTTGTCCATAATTTCTTACATGTTTCACTTCCCGTTTCCAATTTCATGATTTCTTCGGCTCTCACCTGTTTTTGCTGGACACTTCTTCCTGCTTCCCAACACTCAGTCAAATTATTCAATCTAAAAAAATCTATGATTTTAATGAAAATCATAAGATCGAAATGTAAATAAGTGAGAATTGTCTTTTTTGGTAATTTCACCCACCATTTATTGTTATTTTTATATCTTGTGATAAGACGAGTTCTACAATTTCATTTAATTTCATCAGTTTATTGTACCTTGACAGATACGTATTTCAACCTCATCAGTAAGGCCGTCTTCAGTGTCTCGTGCTTGACTCGACTTGAAGAAAATGATTGCAGCTTATACTATTTATTAGAGTGGGGCGTCATGGTCATTTTTTCAAATCAATGGTTTTTCGAAGCCAATCTGGGTCCTGAACAACTGTGCAGAATTTGGGACCGATTGGTTGCTTCCTCGCTTTCCGCATCGCGTTTGAAGTTTGTATGGAAATTAGTATAGGAGAACGTATATTTTTGCATTTCTACTACTATAGGTTTCAGTTCATCGTAAACCAAGTGGCACATTGCGTTAAAGTATAAACCGAAGGATGCCGAAAAACTTTGCTGAAGAAGGCACGTTGTTGGAACGTCCACGAAAAAAGTTATATATGCAAAAAATCGTTTTTTCTGCCAGCACTGCCGAACTACGTAGACCGATAATTTAACTGAGTGTTATTTCAAAATAATTGATCTTATAGGGCTTTAAAGCTAATGGGAGCTAATTGAAATCATTTCACAAAGAAAAAATCCAACAAGAAGGAAGATTGGTTTTGCCTTTCGATAACCATAGGCTGTCCGGTAGTGCTGGCAGAAACATTGATTTCTTCCATATGGTTTGAACAATCAATTTTCAAAACGTAATAACATTTTTGTGGACCTTCCAGCTACGTACCTTCTGCGGCAACGTTTTCCGGCATCTTCCAGACTATATGCTAACGTATTGAGTCATGTGATTGATGATAAATTGAAGCCGCTAAGAGCAAAAATGTAAAAAAGTACGTTTCCCCATACTAATCTCCATGTAAATTTAAAATGCGATGCGGCATGCGAGGTCGCAACCAATCGAGCCCATATTTTGCCCAGTTGATTGGGGTCCCAAAACGATTCAGAAAAACCTTGATCTCATTTTATCGGACGCAGTTTGCGTTTTCCCATACAACTGCGCCCCACTCTACTATTTATACTAAAAAGCGTAGGTACTATCTAGGTCAGGCCTGCTCAACCTTTTCAAGCCACGGGTCAATTTTCAAAATTAACACCTGCTGGCGGGCCAGATTTTTTTATATATTTTATTTCTTATATATTTTCAAATATTCAATGTTTTTTCTCATTTTTTCCAGAAAGGACAAAAAAACTAAACACGCTTGTATTGCATACACAAATTCGTTTTTTTTTTTTGCATAACCGGTTTTCCGGTTGAAAATTTTAAGAGAAACATGAAATTGTTGCCTACTCTCCAATAATCGACTCATATTGTTTTCGTTCAAGTGACCAAAATTCGCAAACAGGATTTCAAATTTTTGTTATGTGCTTCCGACCGAAGAGAGAAATATCTTATGTGAGCTGTTTTCTTTCTGCCATTTAGATTTGAGCTCGTCGTCGTATTCGATGTCGATAATCTCCATTTGAAACATTTCAGGTACATTGCATAATAACACGAGATGATAGTTAGGACAGCCAGTTTTGGACTCTGTCGTAATTGTTCTTAGACGGTGTTGAGAAAATGGATATTTCGTTACTGTGTTCTATAATACCACAGCGAATAGTCTTGAAAATGGCTGTGTTGGGCTTTCAACAAGACTATTTTCAACAAGATGAGGTTTTCAGCAATTTCCGTATTCTGCCTCCATATCCGTCAACATTATTTAGGATTGGTGGCGAAGGATTCCACGCGTTGATAAAGTTTATTGGCTTAATGTCGAGCGTCAGTATTTCGATAATATTGATCGTTTTCGCACATAGATTTTCTGGGTGAATAATGCAATGGGTCACGATGCCAGCGTTCTTTCCTATTATTGCGGAAACCGGCTCCATCAGTTGTAAGTTTTCAAAGGAGTGTCCAGGCTCCTTCATACAGGTCCTAGCAGATCCCCTCAGGTCTTTTCCGGACGTTTCACTCAATGGGATCAAAGCTGTCTATTCCTCAGTGAGTTCACGATGACCATCAACTTTCCTTATGAGGACAACTACCTGCAACATGTTTTAACATCAGTATTATCATCGATTGGAGAGAGTAGAATTTGAAGCAGGTAGCTTTTTCACGTATCGTAGCTTTCAAATCTTCGGTATGAACTTTTGCTCTTCACCGTGTTCCGAGGCAAGCTAATGCTACTGAAGGAGACTTTTTCCTTAGGACACACAATGCCGTTATTAGCAGATATGCATATTTTAGCAAGTTCTCCGCAGTGGAGTAGTTTCATTCGTTTTGCCAAAATCTCACAAAACTGGCCCGTACTTCATTTCCCGGCAATGTGTTTGTCAGAGTGAGGAGAGTTCGTTGCTTCGATAATCCACTGTTCCACCAATAATTTGAATTAATAATGGAAATTTAAATTGAATGAGCACCTTATCTTTGAAGCTCTTTTAACATTCGTTTTCTTCCTGATTCAGTCTAAATTTCGTATTTTGTAGAATGCTTGGTTTCGTAATGTGGTTTCAAATCATATTCCTTCAACACAGCAACACTTTCCGAAGAAAATATTCAAACCAACTTTCCTTTGTTCAACGTGAAAACGCGTTGTTCTACATCAACCAAATTTGATCATCAACATTTGATGCATGTTTATACCGGAATTGTAGGCAATTTATTGTTAAAGTGCAATTACAACATTGGCTGGTAAAATTCATTTTTTTCAATAGTTAAATGCGTTGAATCAATTGTTTTCAATAGTTGTATAAAATCTTAGAGAGTTTAGTGATCGATTCATACTAAAATCTCTGGAATCCGTTGAAAAACGGCTGAGTTCTGGCTCGTACTTCCTGACCTCTTTTCGTGACGGTCCTAGATTTGAAACTTTGGAATGACCCCCCTGTCTTACCGAAGGACATGATTCTACGTCAAAAACTAAGCATATCTGCTTTTCATGTCTTTTTTAAAAATATTTATGATGGATGTGGAAGCCATATAAGAACAAAACCGGAACAGTCACCCTGCCTAAATAGAAGATATTTTCAACTAAAAAATTTCATATCATTCCGTGTGATTTTGTAGATGTTTGCTTTTTAACAAACACTTTTAGACGCTATCGAGCGGAATAGGTCATCCATGAACAATATCCATTCTTTGCAAACAAGTTCCGAAAAGAATTCCCACTCGCTGTAGGCATTCAATTTTTCAATTTACACATCCATTCCGCTTCTATCGTCTACATACAACCACGAACATCTCCCGAAGACGCCCAATGACCGAAAAACGATCTGAACAACAAAGATGTTGACTCATCAACTCACGAAGCACCCTCCTTCAATGGGTCAGGGGCATGAACGATTCTCTTCTTTTTCCTTTTTCTGATAGATCGCACCAAGCGAAATGCGTTCCCAAAAGTCGTATAAACTATTTTCTCCCTCATCAGCATCAAAGCAACCATAGCCACACATGTACATAAATATGCATGCACTTTAATGCAGTTTGTCATAAATTTCCGCCGCGCTTTATGTGCGCCCTTGGGACCGGTCCAGGGCGCGCAATCGCGCGCGGTAGCGCAAACAAAGAGGACCCTTGTGTCTCATCGCATCACGGCTGCTCGCAGCAGCAGCGATATCATATGGGATTCCGGCAATTTGATGGTCCAATAAAGCCCGCCGTCATCCGGTGAAACGATGCATTTGACCCAGAAGAACTAGCCGCCGCGCCGGCGATGCGCGAACACCGAAACAGGGAAACTATTCCCGCGAAAGGGCGCCCAATTCGGGCGCGCAGGTTTCGGGGAAGTGCTGCCGGAATGCACTTTCGATGTGACCTCAATCAACCGAAAGCGGCGGCAACGGAGGCGGTGGCGGCGGGTACCACTTAATTCACAATTATTCACACTCCGTTAAGCTGGTTCCCTTTGCCGTGCCGGTGTGAATTGACCGCTTCAAAATCAAATTTTCACCGCGATGCGGTCGACCCGCGGTAAAATCCATTGTCATTTAGATAAAAACCCCATTTCTATTGCTCCGCGATGGAAATGCGGCTAATCTAAAAACCATAAAATCCGGTCCTCCAGTTGTGCGCGACTGGAAAATAAATAAACATCCGAATGGTGAAAAGAATGGGGGTGGCGGGTGTCCGAGTGAGTGAGAGACAGGCGAGTAAAATTAATCACTTAATCGCGCGCATAACCAGCGGATAGGTGCCCGCAGTACGCAAGGGGCGAGCAAAGGCGCGAATCAACGCCTCCTACGCAGCTCGTTTCGCGCATTAGAATTATGCACACACGCGCGCGCGCGCCCGCTGCTGCAAAATGAATCTGCCGAAATTAATGTGATGTCATGGAACTCTGCGAAAGCAGATGGTTTCTAAGAACGGGCTGCTCAGCTCTCTCAGATCAGCATCGCGGATAAGGCTAATGGAGGTGTGACACAAATTATGACTTGTATAGAGGGTCCTCTTCTTTGGGCACTAATTTTCTAAGAAAATATTTCAATGTTGGCAATCGTGCACAAAGCAATCAGAGGGCCAATTGTAGTAAACTGAATTATGTTTTCTTGTAAAAACGACTATAAAACGATTTTGAATATCTTGACTTTGAATGCTGGTTTAGTTATGTGGTAACTTTGGCTGCAGCAATTCTTCCAAAGTTCGGGGAATTTCATCCCAAAAAGTTAAGTTTCATCAGGATTGGTGAGCATGTTCCAGTTCTCTTTCTTAGTGCTTCAGAATACTATGTTCATGAAATGTTACACTAAATACGCACAGGGCATCGTTTGGCTTTCTATCGTAACTTCAAATTTCACTAGAAGTAAAGATTTCATTTGTAATGTTATGCTTTTCTTTGGAAACATGTGATTTTTTTTCAGACACAATATTCAAAAACCATAAAGTTCTTATCGAAATTGCAATTTTATAGTATTTGAAGATGATTACTCTTTCCTTATTCTTTGTACACTTTGAAGCATTGTACACCAAAGGATTGCGATCCATCTAGTAGAAACTCATATTGCTCAAGAACCACCAGATATAAATTTGAGAAATATGATAAAAACTGAGTTCCTGTAAGATTGGCCAAATCATGAAACGTTACTTCATACTGCTCATCGGGTTCGTCAGAGTCTAAGCAATTTTTTACTCTATTTGAGGTGACTATCTGTATCGGGAAGCTACAATTTCTTTTAATTTCTTTTCGTTACTTTTTGAGAGGAATTATTGTTTTTAATGAGTATCAAAGTTGATTACTCGAACAGTGATCAAATGTAATATTGTTTTTTACGGAAATAATTGATGTCGAGTTTCCAGGCACGAAAATATGGACCAGTAGTAAGTAAAAGATATATATTTTGTTATGCTTTCAGTATAATATAAATATAAACGATTCATCTTCAAGAGTGTTTCCCATATGTTTCGTCTATATGATTCTAAGCTACATCCCATATATCGAATTAAGTGTAGAACTGATCACTGGTATCAAAATTACCAAAAATAAAGTTAAAAACAAGACATCTATCAATCTACTCAATTGAACGGTATATTTTAATTTTAATTCAAGTTATTTCGTACAATGAGACGAGTTTTAATATTGTTAACTTAATATGTTAACAAGAACATTGAAATATATTAAGAATGGTTAGACGACTAATACACATTTGTAATCAACATGTTATACATATCAGAAACATGGGGTCTGTACAATGAAGTTTATAATCTGAACGTTCCTCAATTATTATTATTATTATTATTATTTCATAATTTTCTTTCGGAAGGGCTGTTCTTTCTTGATCATTTTTTCTTTAGTTTTCACGAAAACTTGTGGTAAGCAATTTCAATAAATTGTGTTTTGACGAGGGTAATTTAAACAAAAAAGAAACGATTCCAAGCATGGAAAATATGGAGATGTTGTAAGTATATGGTATAATTTTATCGTCATTAGTTTTCGCTTGTTTTCATCGCTTTTGTTTCTTTTCTTTTTCTCGTTACAGAGAGCGAGTAATGGCGCTTAAACCTAGGTCTATATGTACACTGATGTACATAAGTATTCGTCATGTTTTCATAGTAATCTATCTGAATTTTTGCGAATACTTTTGCCCATCAGTGTATAAGCCAGGGCACTAGACTAAAAACTGTGCTCCATCCCAAGACGTTGAGGACCCAAGGAGTGTACATTAATCTTCTTAGCAAAGTCACTCCCAACGATTTCGTCAATCATTTTTCCCCCTGAATGTGAAACGGTTGGTACGGTTGTCCTCGTTTCTTCCTTTCGTAGATTCAAAACTCTTCGTTGATCATGTTATTTATTACTAAATAATATGATTGACGGGATGTTTTGGATTTTCTCCCAAATTCAAGCCTGCACGGTGGGCCTGGCCGTTTTAATACTTGTGTCATATTTATGATATGCTGCAAATATTAATGCAGACAAGAAAATGCTCAGGAATACAACCGACATTTCCAGGATGCTTTTCAATACTGGCTGTGCATGTGCTAAGACAAGACAAGACAAGACAAGACAAGATACGCACAGGGCATCGTTTGCTGCTATTGCCGCGGATATTGTGGGAGTCCCAGGTATCCGGTTCAAGCTTTAGTTTGCAACGGTGGCTCTTCTCGACCTTCTACTTCCTGAGTAGTTACTACAAATAAGGGCGTCCTTGTGAAGTTTTGCTGTACCTGTTATGAATAATTAGTACATCCCATTCCCCACACTCCCTGAAGAAACCTCTCTTGCTTTAGAAGTGAATCCTTTTGTGGTACTAGTATTCGTATCAAAAAGGGCACCATTATGGAGCAGGAGATTTGATCAAATTATTCGTAGAACTACTTGATAAACACCCCCAGAGGGGTGAGGGATAGAGGATGACGCACACACACACAAAAGTTAAGTTTCATCAGAAATACGGAGGACTTTCTCGATAATTCGGTGATATTTTTCCAAAATTAGGAGAATTTCTTTTAAAAATTTCCAAACGATTTTAATCTAAAATTCGAAGCATTTGTTTTTTTACAATTCGGAGAATTTGTTTTCCGGAAATAGAAAAATTTCTTTTTCGAAATTTAGAACTTTTTTTTACGAGATTCGGAAAATACCTTCAAATTAATTCAAATTTTTTTTCCGAAATAGGGGAAAATTTCATTTCCAAATTCGACGAATTTCATTTACAAAATTTAGAAAAATACTGTCAACAATCAGAATGTCATCCGAAATTTCACTCAGAGAATTTATTATCAGAATTTCAGAGAATTACATTTATACAAAAAACAGATTTTTTTTTCTCCAAAGTTCGAAGAACTTCTTCAAAAATTCAAAGAATCTTTCCCGAAATTCCAAGAATTTCTTCCAAAATTTGGAGAATTCAGAGTTTCGGAAGATATCTTTCGGAATTCACAAAATTTCTTCCAAAATTCGGAGAATTTCTTCCGAAATCCAGAAAATTTCACCAAGATTTTGAATGCGAAATTCTCCAAAATCCGGATAAGAAATTCTTTAAAGTTTGGAAGACGCCGATTTTTTGTATAAATTTTCTGAATATCGGAAATGAAGTTCTCCAAACTTCGAATAAGAGATTTTCGGAATTTCGAATAAGCGCAAATTTCGAATGTGAAATTCTTCGAATTTCGAAAGAAATTCTTCGAATTTCGAAAGAAATTCTTCGAATTTCGAAAGAAATTCTTCGAATTTCGAAAGAAATTATTCAAATTTCGAAGAAATTCTTCGAATTACGAAAGAAATTCTTCGAATTTCAAAAGAAATTCTTCGAATTTCAAAAGAAATTCTTCGAATTTCAAAAGAAATTCTTCGAATTTCGAAAGAAATTCTTCGAAAGAAATTCTTCGAATTTCGAAAGAAATTCTTCGAATTTCGAAAGAAATTCTTCGAATTTCGAAAGAAATTCTTCGAATTTCGAAAGAAATTCTTCGAATTTCGAAAGAAATTCTTCGAATTTCGAAAGAAATTCTCCGAATTTTGGAAAAAAATTTCTGAATTCCGAAAGATATCTTCCGAAACTCTGAATTCTCCAAATTTTGGAAAGAAATTCTTCGAATTTCGAAAGAAATTCTTCGAATTTCGAAAGAAATTCTTCGAATTTCGATAGAAATTCTTCGAATTTCGAAAGAAATTCTTCGAATTTCGAAAGAAATTCTTCGAATTTCGAAAGAAATTCTTCGAATTTCGAAAGAAATTCTTCGAATTTCGAAAGAAATTCTTCGAATTTCGAAAGAAATTCTTCGAATTTCGAAAGAAATTCTTCGAATTTCGAAAGAAATTCTTCGAATTTCGAAAGAAATTCTTCGAATTTCGAAAGAAATTCTTCGAATTTCGAAAGAAATTCTTCGAATTTCGAAAGAAATTCTTCGAATTTCGAAAGAAATTCTTCGAATTTCGAAAG
Source organism: Armigeres subalbatus (assembly GCF_024139115.2). Lineage (NCBI taxonomy): Eukaryota > Metazoa > Arthropoda > Insecta > Diptera > Culicidae > Armigeres > Armigeres subalbatus. The sequence goes on from NC_085139.1 coordinate 290,052,800, forward strand.
AAATTCTTCGAATTTCGAAAGAAATTCTTCGAATTTCAAAAGAAAGAAATTCTTCGAATTTCGAAAGAAATTCTTCGAATTTCGAAAGAAATTCTTCGAATTTCGAAAGAAATTCTTCGAATTTCGAAAGAAATTCTTCGAATTTCGAAAGAAATTCTTCGAATTTCGAAAGAAATTCTTCGAATTTCGAAAGAAATTCTTCGAAAGGAAATTTCGAAAGAAATTCTCCGAATTCCGAAAGAAATTCTCCGAATTTCGAAAGAAATTCTACGATTTTCGAAAGAAATTCTCCGATTTTCGAAAAAAGTTTCTCTGAATTTCGAAAGAAATTTTTCGAATTTCGAAAGAAACTTTTTTCGAAATAAATTTTTCAAATTTCGAAAGAAATTCTTCGAATTTCGAAAGAAATTCTTCGAATTTCGAAAGAAATTCTTCGAATTTCGAAAGAAATTCTTCGAATTTCGAAAGAAATTCTTCGAATTTCGAAAGAAATTCTTCGAATTTCGAAAGAAATTCTTCGAATTTCGAAAGAAATTCTTCGAATTTCGAATTTCGAAAGAAATACTTCGAATTTCGAAAGAAATTCTTCGAATTTCGAAAGAAATTCTTCGAATTTCGAAAGAAATTCTTCGAATTTCGAAAGAAATTCTTCGAATTTCGAAAGAAATTCTTCGAATTTCGAAAAAATTCTTCGAATTTCGAAAGAAATTCTTCGAATTTCGAAAGAAATTCTTCGAATTTCGAAAGAAATTCTTCGAATTTCGAAAGAAATTCTTCGAATTTCGAAAGAAATTCTTCGAATTTCGAAAGAAATTCTTCGAATTTCGAAAGAAATTCTTCGAATTTCGAAAGAAATTCTTCGAATTTCGAAAGAAATTCTTCGAATTTCGAAAGAAATTCTTCAAATTTCGAAAGAAATTCTTCAAATTTCGAAAGAAATTCTTCGAATTTCGAAAGAAATTCTTCGAATTTCGAAAGAAATTCTTCGAATTTCGAAAGAAATTCTTCGAATTTCGAAAGAAATTCTTCGAATTTCGAAAGAAATTCTTCGAATTTCGAAAGAAATTCTTTGAATTTCGAAAAAAAATCTTCGAATTTCGAAGGAACTTCTTCGAACTTCGAAGGAAATTCTTCGAATTTCGAAGGAAATTCTTCGAATTTCGAAGGAAATTCTTCGAATTTTGGAAGATATCTTCCGAAACTCTGAATTCAAACAAACAAAACAAACTTCGAATAAGAGATTTTCGAGCGCAAATTTCGAATGTGAAATTCTTTGAATTTCGAAAGTAATTCTTCAAATTTCGAAAGAAATTTTTCGAATCTCGAAAAAATTCTTCGAATTTCGAAAGAAATTCTTCGAATTGCGAAAGAAATTCTTCGAATTTTGAAAGAAATTCTTCGAATTTCGAAAGAAATTCTTCGAATTTCGAAAGAAATTCTTCGAATTCTAAAAGAAATTCTTCGAATTTCGAAAGAAATTCTTCGAATTTCGAAAGAAATTGTTCGAATTTCGAAAGTAATTGTTCGAATTTCGAAAAAAATTGTTCGATTTTCGAAAGAAATTGTTCGAATTTCGAAAGAAATTATTCGAACTTCGAAAGAAATTGTACGAATTTCGAAAGAAATTGTTCGAATTTCGAAAGAAATTGTTCGAATTTCGAAAGAAATTGTTCGAATTTCGAAAGAAATTGTTCGAATTTCGAAAGAAATTGTTCGAATTTCGAAAGAAATTGTTCGAATTTCGAAAGAAATTGTTCGAATTTCGAAAGAAATTGTTCGAATTTCGAAAGAAATTGTTCGAATTTCGAAAGAAATTGTTCGAATTTCGAAAGAAATTGTTCGAATTTCGAAAGAAATTGTTCGAATTTCGAAAGAAATTGTTCGAATTTCGAAAGAAATTGTTCGAATTTCGAAAGAAATTGTTCGAATTTCGAAAGAAATTCTTCGAATTTCGAATGAAATTTTTCGAATGTCGAAAGAAATTCTTCGAATTTCGAAAGAAATTCTTCGAATTTCGAAAGAAATTTTTCGAATTCTAAATCAAATTCTTCGAATTTCGAAAGAAATTGTTCGAATTTCGAAAGTAATTGTTCGAATTTCGAAAAAAATTGTTCGATTTTCGAAAGAAATTGTTCGAATTTCGAAAGAAATTATTCGAACTTCGAAAGAAAAAAATCTTCGAAAGAAATTCTTCGAATTTCGAAAGAAATTCTTCGAATTTCGAAAGAAATTCTTCGAATTTCGAAAGAAATTCTTCGAATTTCGAAAGAAATTCTTCGAATTTCGAAAGAAATTCTTCGAATTTCGAAAGAAATTCTTTGAATATTGAAAGAAATTTTTTGAATTTTGAAAGAAATTCTTCGTATTTTGAAAGAAATTCTTCGAATTTCGAAAGAAATTCTTCGAATTTCGAAAGAAATTCTTCGAATTTCGAAAGAAATTTTTCGAATTTCGAAAGAAATTCTTCGAATTTCGAAAGAAATTCTTCAAATTTCGAAAGAAATTCTTTGAATTTCGAAAGAATTCAAAATTCGTAGAACGTCTAACAACAGAGAAGAATATTTTCGGGGAATGTTTTCCGAAATTCGGAGAATTTCTTATTAGAAATTTGGACTCATTATAAATTCCAAAAATCGGTAAATGTCTTCCGAACTTTAAAGACTTCTCACCCGAAAATTGGAGAAATTCGTATTCAAAATTTTGGCTCATTTTAAATTCGGAAAATATCTTTTCTGCAATTCGGAGAATTTGGATAATTTTTTGAATAAAATTCGAAATATTTCCATTCCAAGGTTCGAAGAATTTCTTTCTATAAAATTGTAAAAAAAAGTTTTCGAAATTTCAAATTTTTCCGAAATTCAATTTTTTTTTGTTCGATATTCGGAAACGTTCTTTCACAATTTCAAGGGTTTAATACAAAAATTGGAAGAACTGTTACAACAAAATTATTTTACAAACATACGACAGTAAACAGTAAACATATTCTACAAAATAAAATAAAATAACGGACGATCTCTCTGTGCCCTTTGCGATTGCGAGATATGACGAGGATTCATTAAAGGTTTTTGTCCATCAGTCAAATCCCGCAAAATTTATTTGATTTGCGCATTGCTTTTTGTCTTTTTGTCAATTTGCTTTAGGATTCCGATCCTATTTGGGCGCCCTGAATTTGTTTGTGCCATGTGGCACCAGCAATATAACGCCTGTGTCCGGGAATTTTGTCTATTTATAATTTTTATTGCCTATCTTCAGGCCTAAACACAGAACATTAAGAAATGGAACGAACACAATTTTATTCAAACATTTGTCACTTACAGGTAAGAAAAAATAAACGGTAGCACAACCTTCAACCCACGGGAACGAAATTTTTGTGGATGGTCTACCATTACTTCCTAATCTAACTTAAATAAGGCAATCTCTAACAAATCAATCCATACAGTGATCCTCGATAGTATAGTGGTCAGTATCCCCGCCTCACGCGGGAGACCGGGGTTCAATTCAAAAGGGGAGCAATATTACAATAAAATTATTTTACAAACATACAAAAATAAACAGTAAACAACACATTCAACAAATTAAAATAACTCACGATCTCCGACTTTTCCTTATAAGATTTTGGTCCATCAGTCAAATCCCGCAAATGTGTTTTCATTGAACTTTGCATTTTGTCTACAACAGCCAAGTCGTTGCATACATAGCTCTATCGGAGAATTTCTTTTCCAGAATTCTTCCAAAATGCGTAAAAAATGTTTTATTTTTAGTAATTTAGTTTTTAGATATTTAGTAAAATTCTTCCGAAATTCGAAGAAATTCACACAAATGTTTTTTTTTCAAATTCAGAGAAAAAATTCTAGGTTTTTTAGCCGGAAATTCAAAAAAAATCTCCAATTTTGAAATTTTTTTTTCCGAAGTTCGATGTAATTTTTTTTACCAATTTCGAAAAATTTATTCTAAATTCTAAATAGAATTCCGTCCGAAATAGGAAACAAAATTTCTTGCGAAATTCGAAGAAAAATTTCATTCGAAATTAGCGAAGTTTATTCCAAAATTCAAAGAATAATATCTTTTGGAATTAAAAAAAAAATCAAGGTTTTTTTTTCGAAATTTGTTTTTTTTTTAATTCGGAAAATTTCCTTTCCGAAATTCATAGAATTTCTGTTAGAAAATGCAGAAAAATTTCTCTTCAAAAAGTGGAGAGTATATAATCCGAAAAGAGGATATTTTTTTTCGAAATGCGGAGAATATCTTCCCAAAATTCGGAGAACGTCTCATTCAAAATTCCAAAAACAAAAAATATTCGAAAATCGGAGAATTTCTTTTCCGAAATTCTGAAAATTCATACCAAAAATCGGTAAATGTCTTTTGATTTTCAAAGAATTTTTCATCCAAAATTAGGAGAATTTCGTATTTAAAATTTGGGCTCATTAGAAATTCGGATTTTTTCCGAAATTCGGTGAATTTTTTTTCGGAAATTCGAAGAATTTCTATCCTGGAAGAAGAAGAAGATTTTCTTTTCCGAAATTCAAAGAATTCCGAAATTCGGGGAAATTTTCGAATAAAATTCGGTTTTCGAATAAAATTTCGATTTTTTTTTTCGAAATTCTAAGACTTTTTTTTTTAATATTCGGGAGAACCTCTTCCAGTTTGGGAGGTTTGAAGAATCTTTTCGACTTGAAGAATTTCTTTTCCATATTTCGGAGGTTGTTTATCCAAAATATCGAGAATTCTTTTCAGATTCTGGCACAATTTGTTTTGTGAAATTCGAGGAAATTCTTTTCCGAAAACTGAAAAAAAAAATATCTGTAATTCAGAGAATCTTTTCCAGAATTCTTCCGAAATACGTTAAAATGTTTTATTTTACGGAAAATCTGAGAATATTCGGAAGATTTAGAGAAATTCTTCCGAAATTCGAAGAAGATCATACAAATGTTTTGAGAAAATTTGAGGATTTTTTGTAAGAAATTTATAAAAAAAAATCACCAATTATTTTGAGAAAAATATTTTTCTGCATTTCGGGGATTTTTTTCCGAAATTTGATGAAAGACTTTTTACCAATTCCGAAAAAATATTCAAAATTCGAAATAGAATTCAATTATTCAGAGAAGAAAATCCGAAGAATTCAAATCTTTTGAAATTCGGAAATTCAAGATTTTTTTTCCCGAAATCCGAAAAAGAATTTCTACCAAAATAAAAAAAAAGAATCTTCCCAAATTAGAAAAAGAATTTCTTTTAAAATTGAAAGAAATTATTCTGAAATTCGATGAAGAGTTTCCTACCGGAATTTATCTCAAAATTCGAAAAAAAATCTATCGGGTTTCGAAGATATTTTTTTTTCGAATTTCGGCGGATATCTTTTCCAAAATTCGGAAAATATTCTCCGAAATTCTTAGCACTTTTTCCGAAAATCGGCAAATTCCTTCAAAAATTCAGAATTTAGTTTCCTAGATTCGGATAATTGCTTCCGAAATTCAAAGAATTTCTTTCGAAATGCGGATAATTTCTTCCGAAATTAGGAGAATTCTTTCGAAACTTCAGAAAATAATTCCCAAAAATCGGGTAGAGTATTTCGAAGCTCACAGAAATTTTTTTCCAAAAATTTGAAAACTTTTTATTCCAAATCAGGAAAATTTCTTTTCTTTCTTACCAAATGTGTAGAATTTCCTCTTCGAAACACTTTCCTGTTTTTGCAGTTCGGAAAATTTAATTTTTTCAAATTCTCTTAAATTCTTTTTTCGAATTTCGGAGAACATTTTTTTGAAATTTCAGAATTTTTGAATTTCTTCTCCTAAATTTGGAAGATTTTTTCCCGAAATTTGAAGAATTTCTTTTTTTAAATTCATAGTAGTTGTTTTTTGCAATTCGGAGAATTTTTTTCCGAAGTTCAGTTTTCTAAAATATGCAGTTTTTCCAAAGTTTTGTTTTTTTTTGGAAATTTGAAGGATTGTTTTAAGAAAATCGGAAAAATTCTTCCAAAATTTGATAATTTCTTTGAAATGTCTTCTGATTCAAATAGTTTCGGTTCCAAAATTCGAAGAATTTGTTTTGCGAAGTTCAGAGACTTTTTCCCAAATTTCTTCAGAAAATCTGAGAAATTCTTAAAAAAACATTTTTTCCCGAAATGCTAAGAAATTTTTTATTTCGAAATTTTGAAAGTTTATCCGTAATTCGAAAAATTCCTTGCCATTTCAGAAATTCAAAGAAATTTTTTTTCCGTAATTCTGAGATTTTTTTTAAATTCGTCGAATTTTCCTAAACTCGGAGATTTATTGAAAAAACCTTCGGAAATTTGCAAAACTTTTTTCAAACTTCGAAGAATTTCTTACAAAGCTCTAAGAATTGCATCCGAAATTTGAAGAATTTTCTCCAGTTTTAAGACAAAAATTACCAAAATTCTGGAATCCGGTAATTTTTTTTCGAAATTTGAAAAAAAAATCGAAAAGCGTTTTCCAATTTGAATTTTTTTTGAGATATTCAGATAATTTCTCCTGGAATTAGTAGAAAATTCTTTAAATGTAGAAGAATTCCTTGAAATTTCAAAAATTTTATTTCGAAATTCTTTAATCCGGAGAATTTTCTTTCAGTTTCAGAGATTTTTTTTCTTGAAAACTCTGAACAAAAGTTTAAATATTTTTTCAGATATTGAATGGATTTGTTTTTGGAAAAATTCTTTCAAAATTTGATAATTTCTTTCGAATATCTTCTGATTCGGAGAGTTTCTGTTCCCAAATTCGGAGAATTTATTTTCCGAAGTTCAGATATTTTCTTTCAAAATGGGCTGAGTTTCTTCTACGAAATCTGAACAATTTCTTTTCTGAAATTTACAGAATATCTTTTTTTAAAGTCGGAGTATTTCTTTTCCAAAATTCGTTACAGTTCGTAAAAAATGTTTTTTTCCGAAAGTTGGAAAAAATTTCCAAAAATCTTAGAAATAAAAAAAAATCTCCGAAATGCGTAGATTTTTTTTTTATTTTAGAGATTTCTCGCTTAACTTTTCAAAAGGACCTAAGTAACATTTTTTCATGATTTAATTTGAGTATTGCAATCAAAAGCTTTCATGTTTTTCTGTTGATTGCGCTATTCAAATTAATTCATGAAAAAAATGTTACTTAGGACCTTTTGAAAAGTTAAGCGAGATTTTTCTTCTGTAATTCGTAAAATATTTTCTCATTCCAAAAATTCAAAAAATACCGTTTCCGTAATTCTGAGATTTTTCTTAAATTCGTAAATTTTTCATAAACTCGGAGACAGTGTTGTAAAATGTCATTTGCATTCGTTTGAATAATTTTCCCAGAACTTTTTCCAGAAGGTAGCTATTGATTCATGATGTATGACGAACTTATAGCGCTTAAATGTGAGTACAACTTTGTCTAACAAGACATTGCTGTAAATATGTTATCTGGGGCATTCAAATGACATTATGTCAAATGACACGTGACATTTTGGAGAGTTTTCACCCTCTAGCCTCAGATGTTATATTTAGAGCAATGTACCCTTGGACAAAAATATAGCCCTACTCTAGCGTTATGAGTACATCTAAAATTATTGAATAAATTTGGATTCTAAAGAAAGTTATGGACAAATTAGCTAAATGACATGCAGATGACATTTTACAAGCCTGCTCGGAGATTTATTAGAAATATCTTCGGTAATTTGGAAAACCTATTCCAAACTTCGAAGAATTTCTTATAAATCTCTAAGAATTTCATCCAAAATTTGAAGAATTTTCTCCAGTTTTAAGAAAAAAAAAATACCAAAACTCTGGAATTCGGTAATTTTTTTTCAAAATTTGATATTTTTTTTAATGCGTTGTCAAAATTTGATTTTTGTTTTATGAAATTCGAATAATTTCTCCTGGAATTAATAAAAATTTCTTTAAATGTAGAAAAATTCCTTAAACTTAAAAAAAAATATTTCGAAATTCTATAATCCGGAGAATTTTCTTTCAGTTTCAGAGATTTTTTTCTTGAAAATTCTAAATTAAGTTTAGATATTTTTTTTTCAGATATTTGAAGGGATTTGTATTTCGAAAATCGGAAAAATTTTCCCAAAATTTGATAATTTCTTTTGAAATTCTTCTGATTTGGAGAGTTTCTGTTCCCAAACTCGGAGAATTTGGTTTCCAAAGTTCAGAGATTTTCTTCCAAGATGGGCTGAACTTCTTTTACGAAATCTGAAAAAAAAAATTATTCTGAAATTCACAGAATCTCTGTTTTGAAAGTCGGAGTATTTCTTTTCCAAAATTCGTTAAAGTTCGTAAAAAATGTTTTTTTTTCGAAAGTTGAAGAAATTCTTCCAAAATTATGGAAAATTTCGAAAAAAAAGTTCCCCGAATTGCTGAGATTTGTTTTCTCATTCCAAAAATTCAAAGAATATTGTTTCTGTAATTTTGAGATTTTTTTTTCACAATTCGTGGAATTTTCCTTAAATCGTAGATTTATAGGAAACTAGTCGACCCGGCAGACGTTGTCCTGCATAGTAGGCGAAAATGCGCGTTGTGAACTTCCCATGCAAAATTTCCATACGATTCTTAATTTTAGTTTTTCACGATTTACTCCATCTTACCCGTGATTTTCGCATGGGGAAATATCATATAAACCCGTCGGAAACGATAACGAAAATATCTGCTGAAGGAATGAATAAAATCCATCCAGTCGTTTTCGAGTTATGCGGATACGAACACAGACCATTTCATTTTTATATATAAGATTTGGAGAACTTTTTACAAAAATTCAAAGAATTTCATCCGTAATAAGAACAAAAATTTCTTTCAAAATTTTAGGAGGGATCCCTCATAAAATTTGAAGGTATTAATATCAAATTTCTCTATATTAAAAAAAATGTGTAGTAAAAAATCTCTTGTATTTTTTTTCGGTAAGCAAAGGAAACTTTTTTCTTAATTTCGAAGATTTTTTTTTCGAAATTCGAAGATTTCTTTTCATTAAATTCGAAAAAATTTCCTGGAATTAGTAGAAATGTTTTCAATCAGATTAAATTTATTAAAATTCCCGAGTTTATTTTTCTCAAAATTCTGTGATTAAAAGATTTCCAGTTTCAAAAATTTGCTTTATTGAAAAGTGAAACTAAAAACTATTAAATGCTGTACTCGATGAAAATAAGACACATTGCAGTAGCTTGTAATTTTCTAACGTAAAAATTGATGAAATTTTTACTGAAACTAGTTAAGAGTGTAATGTGTACATAGACAGAAGTTTATCACAAACTGTCAAGTGATTATTGAGATGACATCGCAGATTCGCCAAGAAATCGTGCAAAACCCGAAAACGTTCCGCATACGGATCGGAAAACATCTGGGAATCCATCATTCGACGGTGTCATGGGTGGTGAAATCATTCAAGGACAAGGAGACAAAACGACGCAGCGGCGGACAGGCAGCAGAAAAAAACGAATACAACTAATCCGGAGCAGGAAAGGAAGATATTGAATCTGTTCAAGCATCGATCCGAGTTGTGGCGAAGAAAGGGGTGGTTTTCATCGGGTTTGTCGAATAAAACGATGAAACATGCCGGTCTCCACGTCTCCAAGGTCAAAAGGCACCAAACCGGAACGACAAACAACATACGATAGCCAAAACTGGCGCCTAGAAGCTGTACCGAAAATGACTGATAAATAACTTCGAAATGGTTCCAAGTGAAACCTCCTATCCCGATAGTCACGTGGTAGGATAAAACATTCACAAACTGTGCGACGCCCGGATGAAGTCTACATTTAGGCGCTTACCGATCGCTAGTCGTCTGCATCTAACGTAAGAAAATCGCTCACCAAATATTGCAATGGAAAACTCTCTCCTTCTCTCATCTTCTCGCTTCTTCGTTTGAATTTCGCGTGTTTTGCTCACCAATCCAATCGTGTGAAGACGATCCGCTCTCTCGGATCACAACGGAAGAACGCGAACACAACAAAAGCACGAGAAAAAATTCCGCGCGCACTTAAATGAGAGAGGACCGCGCAAGGGGTATGCGGATCAAAAAAACGAGAGAGGCAGTGTGGAGCACTAAATAGTTAATTTATGCGTTTCTCCGCGTCCCGCCGCATCGTCGTCGTAATTCGCTCAATTCAAGCTAGTCGAGAGCTTCGCAACGCAACAGTAAAGGTTTTTGTTTTGTTTGTTTTGCTTCGTCTGCTCTTTTCGGTCGGACTGCGTACCCGCGTTGTCATCCTTATCCATGGCTTACTTTGTTGTTGTTGGTCGATTGCCATAATTTTTTATGACTTTTCATGGCGCATCATCATGCGCACGGATGCGTTTTTACGATTATTGCTTACCTTCATCAAGGTTATGTATGCAGAAGCAAATGCGTCGTTCGTCGATCAGGAGGAGGATGAGGACCGAATGAGTGTCAATTAAAAAGCGACATGCAATCGACAGATGAAACAAACAAATCGATTGTTGGCCTACTCATTGCGAATGCAGTAGGCTGTGTTTCTGGGTAAAACATTAAGAGGGGAACGAAGTTTACAATCAATTCACTTGGATCGTCGCGAAAGATCGCAGGAAGTACTTTACATTAAGTGCGATCTTCCACGATCAGAACAATTCCCGTTGATGCGTTCGCTGACGTTATTTTACTTCCTCTGATACTTCAATCCTTAAAAAATTGAAAGGTTATAATTTTACTTTAAAAAAATATTTGCAACAGACACAGTTATTTAATTGCGTATTAATATTACCTAAAGCCTTGAAGAAAACCTGAGGTGCGATTGACTTCGTCACCAGAAAGCTTATCCCCTGATAGGTAAATTACTCCGATCTATCGACGCCACTTAATCCGCCACTCTGCTGCGATAAATTAGATCACCGCTTCTACACGAAAGAAACGCGCGGCGAGAATGTGTCGCGCCTCTTCAATTTGTCGGTCACATTCCGAGTTCTAATCTAAATCGTGCAACGGTTCTTTGTTTCGAAGCGGAGTTCCGTTGTGAAGTCTTCCAGAGTGGCTAACGGATCGTGTTGAACACGGATGAATGACAAGAATGTTACGAAACGTGTAGCTGCTGCCGCTGATATTGGCCTTGGGCACTAATCCAGACATTTTTGATCGTTCCGATCCCTTAGAGTAAATATTTTGGGAGAGGATTCAGATGGTCAAACACCTAAACTGAAAAGAAGTTCCTATATTTCAACCTGGAGAGCACTGAATGCATATTCTAATTGGTTGCGTTGTAAATTTAGGATACCATTGCAGCACCACAGGAGGATCATCGCTGCAGGGCACCGTCAAGTTCATCGTAGTCGACGTCTCATGGTGTTAATGGACTGACTCTGAAGCTGCTGTTGATGCTGTCGTTAACTGATCGCTCCACTGCGGGAATTGTGCAACGATTTCTCAAAAAGACATCAACCAGTGGTGAGAATAACGAACTTGAACTTATTTAAATTTAAAGTTCGCTTCTTGTGAGAATTAGCACTGCAAGATACCTGATAAAGTAAACTGAAAAGTATGCTCCAATAAAAGCAGGTTTACTTGAACTGAAACGGCGGGTTACCGATTTTTCGACCATCACGATTCTCACAGTGCAGCCACTCGTTCTAATCTCGCCTCATTTGTTCGTTGTCATTCCGCCGCTCCGATTGGGATGCTTATTTATGAGCGTCTTGAATAACAAATACACAATCCACACGCACGGATTGCATTATGCAGCATAAGCCGATGGCCCACAGTATAGCGCCGAAGGTAAGCAGCAGTGGGATGGGCAAGAAGTCAGAAGCATGAAGCGATTTAGAATACAAAAAGAAGCTTAAACAGATGACGACATCAACTACGGGGGATTTTCTGGGGAGCCGCGTTCTTAATGGAAGCACAAATCGCTCGACAATGAACGTCCCGAGAAAAGATGTGTTTCGGAAAAAGAGACGAATAAAATCGAATTTAAATGATTTAAGGAAAGCTTCACAGTTTGCCGCAGAACCCTTTATACGAATCTATGCGAATCAATAATTTTTTTTTTCAAGTTTCAAAACGCTTGAAAAGCGAAGCCTAAAAAATCTTTAAAGAGAAGCTTCAGAATGTATCGGAGAGAGGCTACATAAAGCCCCTGAGAGAAGCATCAGAAATTGTCGAAGAAAAATCCCAGAAAATAATAAAGAAGAATAACACATTTTTTGAAAAAAGCATAAGAAAGCTTCTGATGAAGCCTCAGAGAGCTTTTGGAAGAAGTTTCAGAGCTGGTTTGAGAGAAGCTTCAAAGAGCTTCTTCGAGAAGCTTTAGAAAACTACTGAGAGAAGTCTCTGAAAGAATCTTCAGACAGCTTCTGTGTTTGAGTTTGAGAGAAGGTTCGGAAATCCTTTAAGAGAAGGATCAGAAAATATCAAAGCTTGTTCGAGCGAAACTCCAGAAAGCTTCTAACAGCAGTTTCAAAGGGCTTTTGAATAAAAGCTTCAACAAGCTTCTGAGAGAAGCTTCAAAAAAAATTTTAGAAAAGTTTTAGAAAACTTTTGGAAGAAGCTTGTAAGTGAGGCTGCAGGAAGCTTCAAAGACAAGCTTAGAAAAGCTTCTGATTGAAACTTCAAGCTTCAAAAAACTTCAGAAGCTTCTGAGAAAAGCATCAGAAAGATTCTGACAATTTGATATCGTCAGAAAATATCAAATCTGAAATTCAGATAGCGTCAGAAAACGTTAAAAAGGATTTGAAAGAGAAGCTTCAGAAAGCTACTGACATCTTCAGATTGCTTCTGGGAAAAGCATCTGAGACAAACTTCAGAAAAATTTGGAGAGAACGATGAGAAAGCTTCTGAGAGAGCTTAGCTTAGCTTAGCTTAGACTGACTGTACATATCAATGGTTGCTACTCCGTGATTGATCAGAACTGGTGCAAATTGCACTACGATCCAAGTGAATAGTGGTTGGGATTTACCAACTATTCTCGAAGTGCACGTTTCAGCAGCTCGCAAATGTTGATCAATAACGGCGCCGGCCAAGTCCTTACAGTCAGTTGGGAAAGGAGGAATGTGAGTGTGTGGTAATTGTTGCTACTAGAGACCGAGAATACCTCTGCATCTCCACATTTACCACGGGAAGGAAGTAGTGTTAGTTGGGTGGAGTAATCAGTAACATAGATCAGGATTCACCATGGAAAGTGATGTGACGTTTGAAACTTCTACACAGCAGTATTAGCATTTCCTTAATTTGTTAAATTGTTCATTCTTCGCGAGAATAAACAATCAACCGCTCAAAGTGAGCGATTGTTCATTTGAACTTCGGCTCAGGCGCCCGCGACATCATTTCATTAACGTAAGAAAAGTAAAAAAAGAAACGGGATTTAAATTGAAAATAATTGATAGTAATCGGAAAGCTAATGTTATTCAGCAACCCTTATTTTATCTCTATTTGACGTTAAGTAAGAATGTAAATTTACGTTCATTTTACATGTCGTTTATTTTGCATTACTTTCGCGCGCGTGTGTGTGTCACTTGCATTGACCAGTATACCGTAATCAGGATCTCACTGGTATTAATCCTGATGTGCCGGTTGGCACTCGTGTTGGGCTTGTGCGCTTTGAGCGGCACACGTTCGCTTCCCAGTCTACATAAAATCGCACATGGTGCAATACAAGATGCTAAATTGGAGACGATATACATACATGTTGTGTGGAAAAGTACATCTATCGCCTGCACTCCAGCATCCTACACGACACCATATACGTTCATGTGTTGACTGGGTTTGATAGGGCCTGCTTATGGACACATGCAGCTTTTGTAGAGGTTTAACAGAGCCCACTGTCAAACCCCACCACATCCTACGCAGGCCCCTAACTCGCAGTGGCCATGCGGAGGGTCGTCAAGCCCTTGGACATAGTCCCTGCTGCCCCTCATGAGAAAGCTTCTGAGAGAGGATTAAAAATGCTTCAGAAAGCTCCAGAGAGAACCTTTGGTAAATTTCTGAAAGGTTCAGAAAGTTTGTGAGTGAAGCCACAAAAACCTTAAAAAGCATCTGAGAGAAACTGCAAAAAAAAAAGTTTCAAAAAGCATCTGAGATAAAAACCTCAAGAAGCTTCTGGGAGAAGGTTCAGAAATCCTCTAAGAGAAGCTTCAGAAAGCTTTTAATAGTTCTCAACGCTTCTGAGAGGCTTCAAAGACGTCCCGAAAGCTTCTGAGACCCTTTCTGAAAGCTTCTATGGGAGAAATTGCAAAAAAAGGAGCTTCGAAAAACTTCTAAGATAAACTTCAGGAAGCTTCTAGGAGAAGATTAAAAAAATGCTCTAAGAGAAGATTCAGAAAGCTTTTGATAAATCTTAAAGCTTCTGAAAAGCTCCAAAGCTCCTAAAAAGTTTTCGAAGCATCTTAAGGCTTCAGAATGCTTCTGATGAGCTCCGAAAGCACTTAACACGTTCCGAAAGCTTCTAAAATGTTTCTGAAAAGCTTCTGAGAAGCTCGGAAAACTTCTGAGAAGCTCGGAAAACTTCTGAGAAGCTCGGAAAGCTTCTGAGAAACTAGGAAAGCATCTGAGAAGCTCGGAAAGCTACTGAGAAGCTCGGAAAGCTTGTGAGAAGCTTGGGAGCTCGGAAAGCTTCTGAGAAGCTCGGAAAGCTTCTGAGAAGCTCGGAAAGCTTCTGAGAAGCTCGGAAAGCTTCTGAGAAGCTCGGAAAGCTTCTGAGAAGCTCGGAAAGCTTCTGAGAAGCTCTGAAAGCTTCTGAGAAGTCTGCTTTGAGAAGCCTGAAAGCTCTGAGAAGCCTGGAGCTCTGAGAAGCTCGAAAGCTTCTGAGAAGCCTGGAAAGCTTCTGAGAAGCTCGAAAGCTTCTGGAGAAGCTCTGAGCTTCTGAGAAGCTCTGAAAGCTTCTGAGAAGTCTGAAAGCTTCTGAGAAGCTGAGCTTCTGAGAAGCTCGGAAAGCTTCTGAGAAGCTCGGAAAGCTTCTGAGAAGCTCCGAAAGCTTCTGAGAAGCTCCGAAAGCTTCTGAGAAGCTCCGAAAGCTTCTGAGAAGCTCCGAAAGCTTCTGAGAAGCTCCGAAAGCTTCTGAGAAGCTCCGAAAGCTTCTGAGAAGCTCCGAAAGCTTCTGAGAAGCTCCGAAAGCTTCTGAGAAGCAACGAAGGCTACTGAGAAGCTTCGAAAGCTACTGAGAAACTCCGAAAACTTCTGAGAAGCTCTGAAAGCTTCTGAGAAGCTCTGAAAGCTTCTGAGAAGCTCTGAAAGCTTCTGAGAAGCTCTGAAAGCTTCTGAGAAGCTCTGAAAGCTTCTGAGAAGCTCTGAAAGCTTCTGAGAAGCTCTGAAAGCTTCTGAGAAGCTCTGAAAGCTTCTGAGAAGCTGTCAAAGCTTCTGAGAAAGTCGGAAAACTTCTGAGAAGCCTTCCTGAGAAGCCTGGAAAGCTTCTGAGAAGCTCAGAATGTTTCTGAGAAGCTTGGAAAGCTTCTGAGAAGCCTGGAAAGCTTCCAGCTCGGAAAGCTTCTGAGAAGCTCAGGAAAGCTTCTGAGAAGCCTGGAAAGCTTCTGAGAAGCTCAGAGCTTCTGAGAAGCTCTGAGCTTCTGAGAAGCTCCGAAAGCTTCTGAGAAGCTCCGAAAGCTACTGAGAAGCTCCGAAAACTTCTGAGAAGCTCGGACAGCTTCTGAGAAGCTCGGACAGCTTCTGAGAAGCTCGGACAGCTTCTGAGAAACTCGGACAGCTTCTGAGAAACTCGGAAAGCTTCTGAGAAGCTCGGAAAGCTTCTGAGAAGCTCGGAAAGCTTTTGAGAAGTTCGGAAAGCTTCTGAAAACTCAGAAAGCTTCTGAGAAGCAGGAAAACTTCTGAAGCTCGGAAAGCTTTTGAGAAGTTCGGAAAGCCTCTGAGAAGCTCCGAAAGCTTCTGAGAAAGCTCCGAAAGCTTCTGAGAAGCAACGAAGGCTACTGAGAAGCTTCGAAAGCTACTGAGAAACTCCGAAAACTTCTGAAAAGCTCCGAAAGCTTCTGAGAAGCTCCGAAAGCTTCTGAGAAGCTCCGAAAGCTACTGAGAAGCTCCGAAAACTTCTGAGAAGCTCGGACAGCTTCTGAGAAGCTCGGACAGCTTCTGAGAAGCCTGGAAAGCTTCTGAGAAGCTCGGAGCTTCTGAGAAGCTCTGGAGCTGAGAAGCTCAGAGCTTCTGGAAAGCTTCTGAGAAGCCTGGAAAGCTTCTGAGAAGCCTGGAAAGCTTCTGAGAAGCTCGGAAAGCTTCTGAGAAGCTCAGAGCTTCTGAGAGCTCTGGAAAGCTTCTGAGATTTCTGGAAGCTCGAGAAGCTTCTGAGAAGCCTGGACAGCTTCTGAGAAGCTCGTGCAGCTTCTGAGAAGCTCGAGCTTCTGAGAAGCTGGAAAGCTTCTGAGAAGCTCGGACAGCTTCTGAGAAGCTCGGACAGCTTCTGAGAAGCTCGGACAGCTTCTGAGAAGCTCGGACAGCTTCTGAGAAACTCGGACAGCTTCTGAGAAACTCGGAAAGCTTCTGAGAAGCTCGGAAAGCTTCTGAGAAGCTCGGAAAGCTTCTGCGAAGCTCGGAAAGCTTCTGCGAAGCTCGGAAAGCTTCTGAGAAGCTCGGAAAGCTTCTGAGAAGCTTGGGAGCTCGGAAAGCTTCTGAGAAGCTCGGAAAGCTTCTGAGAAGCTCGGAAAGCTTCTGAGAAGCTCGGAAAGCTTCTGAGAAGCTCGGAAAGCTTCTGAGAAGCTCGGAAAGCTTCTGAGAAGCTCGGAAAGCTTCTGAGAAGCTCGGAAAGCTTCTGAGAAGCTCGGAAAGCTTCTGAGAAGCTCGGAAAGCTTCTGAGAAGCTCGGAAAGCTTCTGAGAAGCTCGGACAGCTTCTGAGAAGCTCGGAAAGCTTCTGAGAAGCTCGGAAAGCTTCTGAGAAGCTCGGAAAGCTTCTGAGAAGCTCGGAAAGCTTCTGAGAAGCTCCAAAAGCTTCTGAGAAACTCCAAAAGCTTCTGAGAAGCTCCAAAAGCTTCTGATAAACTCCAAAAGCTTTTGAAAAGCTCCAAAAGCCTCTGAGAAACTCCAAAAGCTTCTGATAAGCTCGGAAAGCTTCTGAGAAGCTCGGAAAGCTTCTGAGAAGCTCGGAAAGCTTCTGAGAAGCTCGGAAAGCTTCTGAGAAGCTCTGAAAGCTTCTGAGAAGCTCGGAAAGCCTCTGAGAAACTCCAAAAGCTTCTGATAAGCTCGGAAAGCTTCTGAGAAGCTCGGAAAGCTTATGAAAAGCTCGGAAAGCTTCTGAGAAGCTCGGAAAGCTCGGAAAGCTTCTGAGAAGCTCGGAAAGCTTCTGAAAAGCTCGGAAAGCTTCTGAGAAGCTCGGAAAGCTTCTGAGAAGCTCAGAAGCTTCTGAGAAGCTCGGAAAGCTTTTGCGAAGCTCGGACAGCTTCTGAGAAGCTCGGACAGCTTCTGAGAAGCTCGTACAGCTTCTGAGAAGCTCGGAAAGCTTCTGAAAAGCTCGGAAAGCTTCTGAGAAGCTCGGACAGCTTCTGAGAAGCTCAGGAAGCTTCTGAGAAGCTCTGACAGCTTCTGAGAACTCGGAAAGCTTCTGAGAAGCTGGAAAGCTTCTGAGAAGCCTGAAAACTCTGAGAAGCTCGGACAGCTTCTGAGAAGCTCGGACAGCTTCTGAGAAACCTCGGAAAGCTTCTGAGAACCTGGAAAGCTTCTGAGAAGCTCGGAAAGCTTCTGAGAAGCTCGGAAAGCTTCTGAGAAGCTCGGAAAGCTTCTGAGAAGCTCGGAAAGCTTCTGAGAAGCTCGGAAAGCTTCTGAGAAGCTCGGAAAGCTTCTGAGAAGCTCGGAAAGCTTCTGAGAAGCTCGGAAAGCTTCTGAGAAGCTCGGAAAGCTTCTGAGAAGCTCGGAAAGCTTCTGAGAAGCTCGGAAAGCTGAGAAGCTCGGAAGCTTCTGAGCAGCCTGGACAGCTCTGAGAAACTCGAAAGCTTCTGAGAAACTCGCTTCTGAGAAACCTGAAAGCTTCTGAGAACCTGAAAGCTTCTGAGAAGCCTGGAAAGCTTCTGATAAGCTCGGAAAGCTTCTGAGAAGCTCAGGAAGCTTCTGAGCAGCTCGGACAGCTTCTGAGAAGCTCGGACAGCTTGAGAAATTTGGAAAGCTTCTGAGAAACCTGAAAGCTTGAGAAACTCCGAAAGCTTCTGAGAACTCAGCTTTGAGAAACCTGAAAGCTCTGAGAAACCTGAAAGCTTCTGAGAAACCTGAAAGCTTCTAAGAAGCCTCGGAAAGCTTGAAAGCTCAAAGCTCTGAGAAGCTCTCAAAGCTTCTGAGTAGCTCTCAAAGCTTCTGAGAAGCCTGAAAGCTTGAGAAGTTTGGAAAGCTCTGCAAAGCTTGAAAGCTCAAAGCTTCTGAAAGCTCAAAGCTTCTGAGAAGCCTCAGCTGAGAAGCCTCAAAGCTTCTGAGAAGCTCAAAGCTTCTGAGAAGCTCAAAGCTTCTTGGAGAAGCCTCAAAGCTCTGAGAAGTTCAGCTTCTGAGCTCTCAAAGCTTCTAGAAGCTCTCAAAGCCTGAGAAGCTCTGTGCTTCTGAGAAGCCTCAAAGCTCTGAGAAGCTCAAAGCTTCTGAGGTTCTCAAAGCTTCTGAGTAGCTCAGCTTTGAGAAGCTTCAGCTTGAGAGCTCTCAAAGCTCTGAGAAGCCTCAGCTCTGAGTAGCTCCTGTGCTCTGGAGCTCCTCAAAGCTCTGAGAAGCTCCAGCCTGAGAGCCCTGGAGAGCTCAAAGCTCCTGAGAAGCTCAAAGCCTGAGAGCCCAAAGCTCTTGAGAGCCCAGCTTCCTGAGAAGCCCCAAAGCTCTGAGAAGCTCAAAGCTCTGAGAAGTCTCAAAGCTCTGAGCTTCCCTGAGAAGCCTCAGAAGCTCAGCTTCTGAGAGCTTCCCAAAGCTCTGAGAAGCCCCAAAGCTCTGAGAGCTCTCAAAGCTCTGAGAAGCTCCCCAAAGCTCTGAGAAGCTCTCAAAGCTCTGGAGAAGCTCAAAGCCTTCCTGAGAAGCTCAAAGCTTCCTGAGAGCTCTCAAAGCCTGAGAAGCCCCAAAGCTCTGAGAAGCCCCTCAAAGCCTCCTGAGGCTCCCAAAGCTCTGAGGCCTCCCAAAGCTCTGAGAAGCCTCAGCTTCTGAGAGGCTCTCAAAGCTCTGAGAGCTCAAGCTTCCTGAGAAGCTCGCAAAGCTCTGAGAAGCCTGCAAAGCTCTGAGAAGCCTGTGCTCTGAAAGCTCCCAGCTCTGAGAAGCTCCAAAGCTCTGAGAGCTCAAAGCTCTGAGAAGCTCCTCAAAGCTCTGAGAAGCCCTCAAAGCTCTGAGAAGCTCTCAAAGCTCTGAGAAGCCTCAAAGCTTCTGAGGAGCCTCAAAGCTCTGAGAAGCCTCAAAGCTCCTGAGAAGCTCCTCAAAGCTCTGAGAAGCTCCTCAGCTCTGAGAGCTCTGCTCTGGAGGCCTCAAAGCTCTTGAGAAGCCTCAAAGCTCTGAGAAGCCTCAAAGCTCTGAGAAGCTCCCAAAGCTCTGAGAAGCTTCCCAAAGCTCTGAGAAGCCTCAAAGCTCTGAGAGCTGGAGCTCAAAGCTCTGAGAAGCTCCCAAAGCTCTGAGAAGCTCCTCAAAGCTCTGAGAAGCCTCAAAGCCTGAGAAGCTCTCAAAGCTCTGGAGAAGCTCAGCCTGAGAAGCCTCAAAGCTGAGAAGCTCCTCAAAGCTCTGGAGAAGCTCCTGCTTCCTGAGAAGCCTCAAAGCTCTGAGAAGCTCCCAAAGCTTCTGAGAAGCCTCAAAGCTCTGAGAGAGCCTCAAAGCTCTGGAGAAGCCTCAAAGCTCTGAGAAGCCTCTCAAAGCTCTGAGAAGCCTCAAAGCTCTGAGAAGCCTCAGCCTGAGTGCCTCCCAGCTCTGGAGAAGCTCCCAAAGCTCTGAGAGTCTCAAAGCCTGAGAAGCCTCAAAGCTCTGAGAAGCTCAGCTTCTGAGAGTTTCAAAGCTTCTGAGAAGCTCAAAGCTTGAGAAGCTTCTCAGCTCTGAGAAGCCTCAGCTCTGAGAAGCTCTCAAAGCTCTGAGAGCCTCAAAGCTTCTGAGAAGCTCCCAAAGCTTCCTGAGAAGCCTCAAAGCTTCTGGAGAAGCTCTCAAAGCTCTGAGAAGCTCTCAAAGCTCTGAGAAGCCTCAAAGCTTCTGAGAAGCTCTCAAAGCCTGGAGAAGCCTCAAGCTTCCTGGAGAAGCCCCAAAGCTCTGAGAAGCCTCAAAGCTCTGAGTAGCTCAAAGCTTCTGAGAGCCTCAAAGCTTCCAGAAGCCTCAAAGCTTCTGAGAAGCTCAAAGCTTCTGAGAAGCTTCCCAAAGCTTCTGAGAAGCTCGGAAAGCTTCTGAGAAGCTCGGAAAGCTTCTGAGAAGCTCGGAAAGCTTATGAGAAGCTCTCAAAGCTTCTGAGAAGCTCTCAAAGCTTCTGAGAAGCTCTCAAAGTTTCTGAGAAGCTCTCAAAGCTTCTGAGAAGCTCTTAAAGCTTCTGAGAAGCTGTCAAAACTTCTGCTGAGAAGCTGCCAAAGCTTCTGCTGAGAAGCTGTAAAAGCTACGGCTGAGAAGCTGTCAAAGCTTCTGCTGAGAAGCTCTAAAAGCTTTTGAGCAGCCTTAAAATTTTCTGAAAAGGTCTTAAAGCTTCTGGTATGCTCTGATGTTTAAAGTTATGAAAGTTTCTGAGAAGCTCTTAAAGCTTCTGAGAAGCTGTCAAAGCTTCTGCTGAGAAGCTGTCAAAGCTTCTGCTGAGAAGCTGTCAAAGCTTCTGCTGAGAAGCTCTCAAAGCTTCTGAGAAGCTCTAAAAGCTTCTGAGAAGCCTTAAAATTTTCTGAAAAGGTCTTAAAGCTTCTGGTATGCTCTGATGTTAAAAGTTATGAAAGCTTTTGAGAAGCTCTTAAAGCTTCTGAGAAGCTCTTAAAGCTTCTGCTGAGAAGCTGTTAAAGCTTCTGCTGAGAAGCTGTTAAAGCTTCTGCTGAGAAGCTGTTAAAGCTTCTGCTGAGAAGCTGTTAAAGCTTCTGCTGAGAAGCTGTTAAAGCTTCTGCTGAGAAGCTGTCAAAGGTTCTGCTGAGAAGCTGTCAAAGCTTCTGCTGAGAAGCTGCCAAAGCTTCTGCTGAGAAGCTGCCAAAGCTTCTGCTGAGAAGCTGCCAAAGCTTCTGCTGAGAAGCTGTCAAAGCTTCTGCTGAGAAGCTGTCAAAGCTTCTGCTGAGAAGCTGTCAAAGCTTCTGCTGAGAAGCTGTCAAAGCTTCTGCTGAGAAGCTGTCAAAGCTTCTGCTGAGAAGCTGTCAAAGCTTCTGCTGAGAAGCTGTCAAAGCTTCTGCTGAGAAGCTGCCAAAGCTTCTGCTTAGAAGCTGCCAAAGCTTCTGCTTAGAAACTGCCAAAGCTTCTGCTGAGAAGCTGCCAAAGCTTCTGCTGAAAAGCTGCCAAAGCTTCTGCTGAGAAGCTGTCAAAGCTTCTGCTGAGAAGCTGTCAAAGCTTCTGCTGAGAAGCTGCCAAAGCTTCTGCTGAGAAGCTGTCAAAGCTTCTGCTGAGAAGCTGTCAAAGCTTCTGCTGAGAAGCTGCCAAAGCTTCTGCTGAGAAGCTGTCAAAGCTTCTGCTGAGAAGCTGTCAAAGCTTCTGCTGAGAAGCTGTCAAAGCTTCTGCTGAGAAGCTGCCAAAGCTTCTGCTGAGAAGCTGCCAAAGCTTCTGCTGAGAAGCTGCCAAAGCTTCTGCTTAGAAGCTGCCAAAGCTTCTGCTGAGAAGCTGCCAAAGCTTCTGCTGAGAAGCTGCCAAAGCTTCTGCTGAGAAGCTGCCAAAGCTTCTGCTGAGAAGCTGTCAAATCTTCTGCTGAGAAGCTGTCAAAGATTCTGCTGAGAAGCTGTCAAATCTTCTGAGGAGCTCTCAAAGCTTCTAAGCTAAGGTTCAGAAAGCTTAAGAAAGCTTCTGGGCTGCAGAGCTTCTGAGACAAGTTTCAAGAAAACTTATGAAAGAAGCTTCAGAGAGCTTCTAAACGACATATCATAACGCTACTGAGAGAAGCTTTAGAAAGCTTCTGAGAGAAGTTTTATCAGGCTTCTCAGAGAAGCTTTAGAAAGCTTCAAAAGATTCTAAGATTAAATTCAAAAAGCGTCTGAGAAGCTCCCAAAGCTGTAAATAATAACTCTGGGAAAAACAATTTACTACAATATTTTACCTTTAACAAATTATTGTTAGAATCAAAAACTAATATACTAATATACAATGTTTTAAAAAAATTTTAAACGTCTGCCCAAGTTTGCTTCTCAACTTTGCTTTGCTATTGCTAAAATAGCTTCCCATAAAATGCTTCAGAACATAACTTTCTGAAAGAAGCTTCAAAACGTTAGTAGTTTTCAGAACATGATTAGAGAAGCTTTGCGGAGTCTTTAAGAAGCAATAAATGTGAAGAATGGCGCCGTAGAGATTCCTAACGATTTCCTGGAGAAACGGCATCGAATAAATTCTAATAAAACCAAATTTCATTCAAGAGTCAGAAATGGTTCTAACCTTCCCCGTGTTGTAATCTCAAATATTTTATCTATTACAGGACGGAAGTGCACTATTTTCTGTGTAGGTGTACGTTTATCACATAATCGCAACCGGCAGATTCATAAATAATGAGCCTAAATTGCTTCCAAGCGGTAGCCGGCAGTCACGCAGTAGCGGCAACAACGAATACGACGAATGGCTCGCTGCCACCGAGAATGGTGCGCGGCCAGTCGTTCAAACCAATGACGCGCCCGCGGTCTGCTCCATAATGGATGAAATTTTATTAATTCAAAATGCGACATTTGCTGGAATTTATGGGTCGCAATTTGGCTACGGGCGGCAATACACATAAATATATTGTGTGAATGCAAACACTCGCGCACGAG
This sequence comes from Armigeres subalbatus, assembly GCF_024139115.2. Taxonomy (NCBI): domain Eukaryota; kingdom Metazoa; phylum Arthropoda; class Insecta; order Diptera; family Culicidae; genus Armigeres; species Armigeres subalbatus. Next base: position 290,075,533 of record NC_085139.1, read on the forward strand.
CCGAAGTACCTCGTTGATTCCGAAATGGTTCGGCGTTAATAATTTTAATTTTATTGATATTCGCTCGATTATGTCGTTTGGTGGCACACGGGTGACGTGCGTTCGACAGCAATTTTGAGATAGGTGACACTCGTGGGTGGCTACATAATCCTTTCATAATTGCATTTTTAGCTTAAGGTCTCTGATTGAGTCATTGATTTCCAATTTCAGAAAAACATGTCAACAACGTGCTTGCTTTCTCTATTGAGTCATTCAGAAAAGTAGCAAACATCGCTCATCTTCAACCATTCGAAACGTACAAATTAGCGACTCGATTTCGCCACGCCTCTTCTTTCGCCGAACAAATCAATCACTGAAGTGTTTAGGACCTCTCAAAAATTAGCCAACGATCCCCTCACACTCAAACGAGTTGCCATAAATGGCGAATCGAAAATGCCAACAAAACAGCAAAGTAGGCAAACACTTACCTGATTGCTAGATGGTTGCAGGGCAGCCTGGGAAACTCCGGCACCGGTCGCTACGATCACTTGCGGCTGAAGATGCTGATGCTGCTGCTGCTGCTGTTGCGGCTGTTGTTGATGAAGCTGAGGTTGCTGCGATGGAACTTGGTGCACAACTGCTTGCGCTATGATGCTCCTTGGCTGAGGAACCGGTGGAGCAGGTAGGGACGAAGTCCTTACCGACGGCATAGGCGGAGGGCCTGCGCCGCCATTTCCACCACCGCCCCCAGTGGGATCCATATCGGCCATGACAGAGAGGTTCGATTGATTCTGCTACTTCCGTTTACACGATTGCACACTGTTTACCGACGATAGTTGTCCGACAACGCCGAAGATCGAGGCCACGGGCAATTACGCAATAAAACGTAACTCACACGCGGGATTAACCCCGAAGCCGGCGGCTACATTTTACGATGCTGGGAGAAGGGATTCGGTGATTGCGAGGTGCGTGTGGTACGTCGTCCAGTTTGGAACCGTGATTCATCACCGCCGGCGAGCCGCCATTCCCAAAGCCAAGGGCACCCGTCGAAGCCGTCGAACCGTCATATTCTGTCCGGTCGGTCCCGTCCCGAGGTTTCTTATTGTGAGGGTGTCCAAGAGTGGGTCTCTCTGGCTCTTATCTCGACGCTGTCGTCGGCAAGGTTACCGAGCCTACTAAGACGATCGCTGGTTTCTGCGATTCTTTTTCTTTTTCACCAAATAAGGGTGGCCTGCTTCCTTGTTGTTCGGCTGCTTTGGTAACAAGACGTCAACCCACACGGAGGAGAACACGCCGTCGTTGCCTAAAAAGGGACAAAAAACAAAACGCTTAATTAGTGTCAGTGGTAAAGGGCAAACCTATAAAACATTCAATGAAGCAGCGCGCGATCGCGCGAGGAATTCGATAATTACAAATCGAGTGGCACCGATCATAAAGCAATTAAAAACTCGTAAAATAGAGTTTCCCCCGGATCGATATGATGTTTTCCAGTTTCGAACAGTCGTAAAAATGCGCGCGCCGCCGTTTGGGCTTGCTTCCACAGCCAACCAACCGGCAGTAAACATTCAACATTCTCAAAGCATTACATTGTGATCGTGTTGATTTATGTGTACTCCTCCGCATACTTCCGATGCCTCGCCTCCGTACCACCGGCACGGCAACAACCAAGTTCTAGAACTCAGTCAGTCAATGGTTATCGTCGGCGTCGTCGCTGCCACAATAAAAATGTGACGGTTATGTGGCACTTTCAAGATCACTCTCGCCGGGCACAAAAGGCGCGCGGGAATGGGGAAACCCTCTTGCATCAAACGATCAGCGAACATGCGCTGAATGCAGTCGATTGTTTAGGCGGCAGTGCAACGTTGGTTTATCGAAGCATACCGGGCGGGGACGAGTTAGAAGACGGTATGGCATCTTGGCATTGAGCGATAATGGCCTGCTCCGATGTGAACGAATTGATAAGAGATTTGCTGAAAGTAGGTACGAGTCGCGAAGCGTTATCCGATGAGAACTTCAGACGCCGAAAGCCATAAGGAGTTTGAAGCTGAAATCGGAGCGGAGTGCTGGATCTAGTATTTGTTATACCTACAAGCAGAAAACATTTCCACAAAAAGTTTTTATTGCATTTTTCTTCACAGTCTCTGATTTTATTACATCGGAAACTGGATGGAAACAGCAGTGTACTGGCAAAAATGGTGAGATTCTTCTTGATCTGTTTCTCATTACTGTAATGTTATCAATAGTGAGTACGCATGATAACAATAAAAAAAACGACAGAGAATAAGTCAAAATCGTTCCTTGTTCAAATATCATTAATTTTGGAGCATGTTATTAAGAAGGGAACAAATATCCTAGGACGTCTGGATTTTCCGGGCAGGATTTTCCTCCTAATCCCTTGCAATATCTTAAGTATTTAACATGATTTGCCCACTAAAAAATAATAGCTTATTAAAGTGCTGATAGTAGGTAGGTGCGGCGTAATCACCCTGATGCGACATCTATACCGATTGTAAAGTATAGACGCCACGTCACTATAATTTTCGATCAAAAGTTACGGTGCGCTACTAGACCGTTATTATTATAAGTAACATTTTTTCATGAATTAATTTGAGTACTGCAATCAAAAGCTTTCATATTGGTCTGTTGAAAGCACTACTCAAATTAATTCATCAATTAAAATGTTACTTAGGTCCTTTTGAAAAGTTAAGCGAGAAATATCCATCAAAATCAAGTACAGAGCTCGATTCCTGTGGTAATTATGCACCTCTGGACCAATTTAAAAAAAAGTCCCTAGGAGGAATCTCGAGAAATCTTGATTTGAAGTTTTTAGTTAAGAAATTTCAAAAGAATCTATATAAGAATCCAAAAATATTACCAAAAAACCAAGATTGGTCTACCTAGCAGTTTCTCGTATATTATTAAACAATCCAACCCGGAAATTAAAAAAAAAAGTTGAGCTTTTTGGTGGAATGTCTTCACTTGTCATAAGACTAGTTTGTTAATTCCACCACTTAATTGTACCTTGACAGATACGTATTTCGATTTCAACAGTAAGGTCGTTTCCAGTGTCTCGTCATGTCGAGTGTCGAGTCAAGTACGAGACACTGAAGACGACCTTACTGTTGAGGTGGAAATACGTATCTGTCAAGGTATAATTAAGTGGTGGAATTAAACGGGTTGTAGAAACTCGTCCTTTAAAGCTACAGAAGCGTTATGGCGTTATGAACGTAACTTGCATGCTATCAAAGCTTGTGTTGCATTTGCTGTACTCAAGTCTTGTATTAAAGCGAGTAGAGCTTGCATGGATTGATTCTACAAGGCGTTTTATAGCATGTTATGACTTATTCACGATGAATCATAACTATTTGAATATTTAGAATTTTTCGGAATGTGCAATCGTTTAGAAATTCAATAGTGACCAACTACGCTTTATACTTTGTCGATTGCAGCTTGCTGCGAGAGAATCGATTAAGAATTACTATGTGAAAAATTGGCCAATGTTTTTTATGGCACATGTGCACACACACATACACTCGCTCAGTTCGTCAAGCTGAGTCGATTGGTATATAACACTATGGGTCTCTGAGCCTTCTATAAAAAGTTCGATTTTGGAGTGAAATGATAGCCGTACGTCGTACGAGAAAGGCAAAACCACAAAAACGTCCAAAAAGGTGTCCAAGTTGTTTTCAATCAGTTTGCATTTGTTGCCATTTCATTCATTTCATTAATTAAGTTTTAACATCTAAACAAATAACACTGAATCAACAATTTCACATCACAATACACACAATACTCCATCGCCAAGTCGTTCTGTATCTGGTCAGCTCACCTCGCTCGCTGCGCTGCAAGCCTTCTTGTACATGCCGGGTTGGAAGCAAACATTATATTTGCAAGGTTGCTGTCCGGCATCCTTGCAATATGCCCTGCCCATCGTACTGAGTTCACCATAGAACTGTGCGAGCTCGTGGATCATCCTTCGCTGCCACAGACCATTCTCTTGTACAAGGTTAAAGAAGATCATAAGCACGCGTTGCATTTACTATAACTATAAATATTTACAACTGACTTATCTTACCAAACTGACTTAACCCTTTATAAGGCAGTGGCAACTATATTGCCACCAAAAAATTATATGTTTTTCTGGTTGTTAACGAGAGCTCTAATTATTATTTTCCATATTTGCTACCTAGTAACACCCCAGATGAATTTGAGCAATGATAATTATTATTTATTATTTATTTCTGTGGCCTGTGCGGTACATAAAAGTCTTCTCCATTCGGCTCGGCCCATGGCTACACGTCGCCAACCACACATTCTACGGAGGGTCCGCAAGTCATCTTCCACCTGATCGATCCACCTTGCTCGCTGCGCACTTCGCCTTCTTGTGCCCGTCGGATCGTTGTCGAGAACTATTTTCACCAGGTTACTGTCCGACATTCTGGCTACATGTCCGGCCCACCGTAGTCGTCCGATTTTCGCGGTGTGAACGATGGATGGTTTTCCCAGCAGCTCATGGAACTGGTGGTTCATTCGCTTCCTCCACGTGGTTCATTCGCTGCACCCCACCGTAGATGGTACGCAGCACTTTCCTTTCGAAATCTCCAAGTGCGCGTTGGCCCTCTACGAGCATCGTCTAGGTCTCGTGTCCGTAGAGGACTACCGGTCTAATGAGCGTTTTGTAGATTGTCAGTTTGGTACGGCGGCGAACTCTATTCGATACGGAGTCCAAAGTACGTACGATTTCCAGTCACAATGCGTCTCCGAATTTTTCTGCTGGTATCATTTTCGGCAGTCACCAGTGAGCCCAAGTACACAAATTCTTCTACTACCTCGATTTCGTCTATCCTGCACTTCATCTTCGACGTGTTGATGACTAGTCCGATCCGCTTAGCTTTCCTCTTCAGTCTGATGTAGGCTTCCTCCAACATTCTGTCCTATTGTTGTTTTTGTTAATTTATTGTTTAGATTCGTCTGCCTTGTAAAGAGTTAAGTATGTTTTTGTATGGCTAACTTGTTCGAGTTTAGTTTGAGTGTTGCTTTCCATGTTTAATAGAATGAAAGGTGAAAAATTATTTTAATGTGGTGTTTATGTTTATAATGGAGAGAAGTAAGACGAGAGTTCGTGTAGAATAATAGTAGTTAGAAGCTAAAACATGTGATCGCTTTTTGCCAAATCTCGGAAAAGTTCTGATGAACAGAGTCTAAAAAGCATGTTTGATACAGAGGCTAAGACCACTTCCGGTGCCTCTACAGAACTGTGAAACATGATAATTCTAGATATGGGACTTTGATGTGAATGGAAGCTGCGGGTTTTTCCAGTGGCTAGCAAAGCTATTAATTCCTTTTACCAAATCATGCTCGAGTTTAAATGAACTGCATCCTGCGTCCACGTTTTTGAAATCATGCGAAACCTGATGATTGAAATATTAATTAGAAATTTGTTAATGTTTTAGTAGAGTTTAAGTAGATTCCAGTAAACACTATGCAATTTCTTGATGCCTTATCTCTACTTGATTCACCCACAATTCCACTCAATCTTTTCTTTTGTGCAATTGTCCTTGATGTTTTCTTTGGTTTTCGAGATGTCATTCGATATGCCAAGCTCATTCTTGAAAGTTGTACTATTCTGCGGCATTTTGTGAAAGTGCAATGATAAAGAGCTTTTCCTTACCGCCATGCTTGGAGTCATTATCAGCTCGATAATTCGTTTGCGGCGAAATCTCAAAAACTGATTTTGAAAAGGCTCCGTCAATTGCAATCCGATCTAGCGTATTATGTATATAATGTTAAAGCACCACACTACTTCAAACAAATCTTTGAGCTGTCGGTTTCTTTTTATCAATTTCTCCAAGTTTGATCTTTACTTTATTTTATCACACTTAAATGATGAAAAAATATATAAAACAAACTTTAATCTGAATAGAATACACTCAACCTTTTTTTTACGTCACTTATTGGGGGGACGTAAACCGAATGTGACGTAAAAAGAATTTTTGCTAAAATTTCTAGTACTTCACTTAATTTATTGATAGTGAGGATACTTTCAAATACATTCACTTGCGTCTTACATGAGGTATTGTAAGATCTCTCCAAATCCAGGAGATGTTATAAGATCTCCAAATTGTCCTAGAGTTTGAATCAAATGGTCTACCGAATCAACCAAAGCCTTCATGGTGTCCCAAACCGTGGTATCAACTCAATTATGTCCTCCGACGATTTGTCTTTCAATTGCGCCTCGAAACAAGACATATAAGGTGTTATAAGATCTCCAAATTGTCCTGAAGTTTGAATCAAATGGTCCACCGTATCAACCAAGGCTTCCATGATGTCCCCAGTTTCGGTGTCAACCCAATTTTGTCCTCCGATTATTTGTCTTTCACTTCCGTCTTCAATTCTTGCATGTATGCAGTTGTAAGATCTCCAAATTGTCCAGGAGTTTGAATCAAATGGTCTACCGAATCTACTGAGGCTTGCATGATGTCTTCAGCCGTGGTATCATCCCAATCATGTTTTCAGAGTCTTTGTCTTTCACTTGCGTCTCAAGTCCAGGTATATGAGATGTTTTAAGATCTCCAAATTGTTGTGGAGTTAGAATCAAATGATCTAATGAATCAACCAAGGCTACCATGGTTCCCCCAACCACGGTGTCAACCCAATTTTGTCTTCTGAGTATTAGTCTTTCACTTGAGTCACAAATTTTAGCATGTAAGATGTTGTAAGATCTTCAAATTGTCCTAGAGTTTGAATCAATGGTCTACCAAATCAACCAAGGCTTTCATGATTGCTTCACTCGCGGTATCAACTCAATTATATTCCCCGGGTGTTTGTCTTTCACTCGTCTCAAATCAAGGCATATGATGTGTTGTAAGATCTCAAAGTTTTCCTGGAATTTGGATAGTTTGCGAATTGCGTCTCAAATTCTGACATGTTGTAAGATCTCCCAATTATTCTAGAGATTGAATCAAATGGTCTATCGAATCAATCAAGGCTTCCATTATGTCCCCGGCCACGAAGTCTCTTCAGATATTGCTTCGATGACCTGGAGTAGAATAATTGTTGAATGCGTATCTAATATGGATCTATGGATCAACATGAAATGAACCATTTAAAAATAATAATCCTGTATACCTAAAGACCAGGGGTTGCATTGCGCACCTCGATTCGAAACGAGAAAACCATGCACACTGTCATACGAAAGAGCTGTCGAAAGGAGATGAGCAATGAGGCCCCAGTACTCCATGACTTTCTTAAATTACCTGGAATGGAACAATAGTTGAAGAGGTATCCAATTTAGTCCTATGGATCAAAACGGGTATGAGCAAGTTTTTTTAAAGAGATAACAGCCTTTTGGTTACGCGTGTTGACCGTAAAGCTTATATTTCAGGGATGGATGATATTCATGGATGATGCAATGGAAAAATAGTTGAACCGTGTTCACTTTGGTTCTATTGATCAAAAAGAACATGGCCCATATGAATTTCCGAATTTAGTCACAATCAAATTGCTAGAACCATCCCTACAAACATTTTAGTTTTATGCTGATTTTACCGAAGGCATGTAGAGCAAATAATGGTTTTCATGACCGTTATAGAACTAAAAATGTTCCTTGGGATGATTGTCTGACTTGTGCTGCTCAGGTTGTTACTGGGGTTGCTGGGGATATCATGAAGGCCTTGGTTGATTCAGCAAACCATTTCAAGCTCCAGGACAATTTGGAGATCTTAAAACAATTTATATGCCAGGAATTGAAACGCAAGTGAAAAACAAATACCCTGGAAACATAATTATGCTGATACCACGGCATGGGACATCATGGAAGCCTTGGTTGATCCGGCAGACCATTTAATTCAAACTCCTCGACAATTTGGAGATCTTAAAATATCTCATATGCCTGGATTTGAGACGCAAGTGAAGGTAAAATACTCGGAGGAAATAATTGGGTTGATACCGCAGCTATGGACATCATGGAAGCCTTGGTTGATTCGGCAGACCATTTGATTCAAACTCCAGGACGATTTGGAGATCTTACTACATCTTATATGTCTGGATTTGAGACCCAAGTGAAAGAAAATTACTCGGAGGACATAATTGGGTTGATACCGCAGCTATGGACATCATGGAAGCCTCGGTTGATTCGGCAGACCATTTGATTCATACTCCAGGACTATTTGGAGATCTTCTTCTTCTTCTTATTGGCATTACATCCCCACACTGGGACAGAGCCGCCTCGCAGCTTAGTGTTCATTCAGCACTTCCACAGTTATTAACTGCGAGGTTTCTAAGCCAGGTTAACATTTTTGCATTCGTATATCATGAGGCTAACACGATGATACTTTTATGCCCAGGGAAGTCGAGACAATTTCCAATCCAAAAATTGCCTAGAGCGGCAACGGGAAACGAACCCAGCCACCCTCAGCATGGTCTTGCTTTGTAGCCGCGCGTCTTACCGCACGGCTAAGGAGGGCCCCAATTTGGAGATCTTACTACATCTTATATGTCTGGATTTGAGACCCAAGTGAAAGACAAATACTCGGAGGACATAATTGGGTTGATACCGCGGCTGAGGACATCATGGAAGCCTCGATAGATTCGGTAGACCATTTGATTCAAACTCCAGGACGATTTGGAGATCTTACTACATCTCATATGTCTGGATTTGAGACGCAAGTGAAAGAAAATTACTCGGAGGACATAATTGGGTTGATACCGCAGCTTGGGACATCATGGAAGCCTCGGTTGATTCGGCAGAACATTTGATTAAAACTCCAGGACGATTTGGAGACCTTACTACATCTCATATGTCTGGATTTGAGAAGTAAATGAAAGAAAATTACTCGGAGGACATAATTGGGTTGATACCGCAGCTATGAACATCATGAAAGCCTTGGTTGATTCGGCAGACCATTTGATTCAATCTCCAGGACGATTTGGAGATCTTACAACATCTCATATATTTGGATTTGAGACCCAAGTGAAAGACAAATACTCGGAGGACTTTATTGGGTTGATACCGCGGCTGGGGAAATCATGGAAGCCTCGGTTGATTCGGCAGACCATTTGATTCAAACTCCAGAAGAATTTGGAGATCTTACTACATCTCATATCTCTGGATTTGAGACCCAAGTGAAAGACAAATACTCGGAGGACATAATTGGGTTGATACCGCGGCTGGGGACATCATGAAAGCCTTGGTTGATTCGGCAGACCATTTGATTCAAACTCAAGGGCAATTTGGAGATCTTAGAACAACTCATATGCCTACATTTGAGATGCAAGTTAAAGACAAATACTCGGAGGACATATTTGGGATGAATCCGCGGCTGAGGAGTCTAGGGAATTCTTGGATGACCAGGAAAGGAACGGCTGCTTAAGGCATATTGAGTTTGGTTTAATAGATCATATAGAGCATGAACCATTTAATAAAAGAGATAACAGCCCTTCGGTTACGCGGGTACACCTCAAGACCTATATTCCAAGGAATTCTTGTATGACTTGGAACGGAATTTGGTTCAATATATCAAATTGGCCATTAACCATTTTTTTACAAGCGATAACAGCTCTTTCGCTACGCTTGTAGACCTTAAGTCCTCGGTTACGCGTGTAGACTCCAGGAAATTCTTGGATGACCTGGAACGGAACAATTGTTGAAGGCAAATGATGTGTATACGAAGCATCTACTTTGTTCTTTGGGTTTCTAAGAGTGCCTTCTTATAGGCTTACTTTTGGATGTCAATAATGTTTCAATTTTTTTTACGTCACGTGCCGTAAAAAGGAGGCCGTAAAACGAAGTGACGTAAAAAAAACTGCAGTAAAAAGAGGGTTGAATGTACTTATTTCCCAAGGCTTTTTTTTTAATTTTCTCCGCACCCTGCACGTGAATACATGGAAGATTCTGAACGAGAGCCATCATTCTTGAAGATAGACGGCTTCAAGTCATACAAAAAACATAATTAACCTTCTGTCTGTGCTCAAAAAAACTTACGTTGTCTGTGCTCTGGGGTCAAATTGACCCCAAATTGAAATTGCTATAACTTTTTTAATGTTTGACCAATTTTGGATTTTTTGGGTTGTTTCGAAAGATAATTTAATCATCTTTCAGGTCGTTACCAAAGATTGACTATAGGTGGGCGGGTACATCGCGGGGAGGGGTTTTAGTAAACAAGGGTATAAAAACAGTGATTTTTCATGATTATTTTACTTATATCCGAAAATCCTACCCATTTTGAACTGCAACTTTTTTAATAAGGCTATGCAGGAAGGCATGTGCTTTGGCATGAGGCGTTGATAAGTTTAGAACTCGGCCGCCAGCTGGTGGTATATTTGAATTCATTATTTTAGACTACTCAAGATATTCCGATATATAGAATCCTCCTCGGTGTAAATATTCTTATCGCACAAATTAAAAAATGAGAAGAAGTGCTCATGATATTGAGCACCGCTTTGTAGTGCTAGACATCCTGAACAATGTTGCCGAATACAACTTTGGTGTAGGTATGAGGGATCTCAAGCTAAAGCAATATTTCATATATGCAAGAATATTGCAAGTACACTAGCACCGCCTATTTGTGAATTTCCTTCTTATTTATTCCGTCAAATGACAGTCTATTGCCACCAGACGAGCTTTGTTACAGACGTCATCTTTACAAATTTCAAAATTGTGCGATAAGAATATTTACAATGAGGAAAATTCCATATATCGGAGTTACTTGAGTAGTGTAAAATAATGAATTCAAATATACCGCCACCTAGCGACCAAGCGCTAAACTAATCAATGCCTCATGTCAAAGCAGACGCTTTCCTGCATAACCTTTTTGAAAAGGTGCAGTTCAAAATGGGTAGGATTTTCAGATATAATAAAATAAGCATGAAAAATCACTGTTTTTGTACCCTTTTTTACGAAAACCCCTCCCCGCGATGTACCCGCCCACCTATAGTCAATCTTTGGTAACGACCTGAAAGATGATTAAATTATCTTTCGAAACAGTCCCAAAAATCCAAAATTGGTCAAACATTAAAATAGTTATAGCAATTTCAATTTGGGGTCAATTTGATCCCAGAGCACAGACAACGTAAGTTTTTTGAAAAAAGGACACTGCAGCGCATATTTTCAAGATTTTTCAAGCGAATTTGCACATCTCGGCTAGTTTTACCAAACTACCAAAAATTAGGAGAATCGGTTGAAAACTAAAAAAATGGCAGCCACTCAAAGTGGCCTGGGGTCATATTGACCCCAGAGCACAGACAAAAGGTTAAGTCAGCTTGGTGAGTTTAGTCAGTTGCAAATATTTATAATTGTAATAAGGGCAACAAATGCAAACTGGTTTAAAACAACGTGGACCACTTTATGGGCGGCTTGGATTCCATGTACAATTGTATTTTATAATAACGGTCTACCGGCGCATCGTGAAAGTGTAAAACCATCATATTATTTTAGTTTTTTGACTGATAAGAAAGAACAGTTTATTTATTTATTTATTTGATACAGTCAACAGGCTAAAAAAACACCCCAATGACAAACTTAAAATTAAGCAAAATAATTAAAATCTAACACTTATTTATCTTAATTCTATTCTTGTTAACCTCACGAGAAACATGGAAATCGAACTCTTCATAACATCTATTGAATACACGACACATACTCTTAATGGGTTCATTTAAACCGTAATTGGTTCTTGATATGCTGGAATACAAAAATGATTGTGATCGGAGACGGTGGTTACAAGTGTTAACTGTATTTTTTTCAAGCAACTCTGAACAATCAATATAACCCTACAGCAAATCACCTACAAAACATGCTTTTGCGATATCGCGTCTCGTTTGAAGATCTAAGTTAATTAGTTTGCATCGGTTCTCGTAGATGGGTAGATTTAACGGATTTCTCCAATTGAGAAAATGGAGAGCAAAGCGGAGGAATTTACGTTGAATTGATTCGATGCGGTAAATATAATTTTGATAGTATGAAGACCACACTACGGAACAATATTCTACTAAGGGACGCACTGTTGAACAATACAAAGCTTTCAAACAGTATATGTCTCGGAATTGTTTGGCAAAACGAAAGATGAAACCTAGTTGGGAGAAGGCCTTTGCCACTATATAGGAGATATGATTCCTGAAAGTCAGCTTGGAATCTAACATTACTCCTAAATCTTTAACAGTAGTTTCTCGGCGCAGTTCCGTATTGTTTAAATAATAGTCATGTTGATAGAGCGATTGCTTCCGACCGAATGAAATTATGGAGTATTTAGCATTAGCATTAGCATTAGCATTAGCATTGTTACGGTGTAATTCGTAGATTGGACACTAGTGATACTCATGTTTTACTTTTGAGATCCTTATCTAGAATGCTATCAGAAATCAAGAAGGGGAGTAGTCCTTGATTCCAGTCTCAAACAAAAATAACAAAAGCATGAGGATTACTACTCCTGGCCACGCCCATCTTCACCGTAACTAGGTAGAGGAAGGAAGTGTTGATGTAGTACTTACTTAACGAGAGGCCACCGACTTAGCGACACCCTCATAAGTACCACGGAGTTGGATAATGAGGAAGGTAATCGTTGGGTCAGGATTTGCCTGTAGCTGGCAATGTAACCGTGGTAGATCTTACCCCGTAACACACCACGTAAAGGTGTCTACCCAGCATTACGGGTCGAATGAAATTATGGAGTATTTAGTTACATTAAGTACCATGCGATTGAGACGACACCAGTCTGCAAAAGCTTTGAGTTGCTGCTGTAGGTATATGGCGTCTTGTGGACTTTTGATCACGTAATATAGTTTCAAGTCGTCAGCAAACGACAAAGTAAAGCAACGTAGGATGAAATTGACATCGTTCATGTACAGCAAGAAAAGGAATGGCCCGAGATGACTACCTTGGGGAACACTTGAAGATACTGGAAACGACGATGAAACTTATCACCAAGTTTAACAGACATACTGCGCCCGGTAAGATATGATCGAAGCCAAGTAAGTACCCTATCATTTAAACCTAATTTATCAAATTTGACAATAGCTATTTCGTGGTTCATTTCGTCGAAAGCTGCTGACAAGTCTGTGTAGACCTTTTTCCATTTCACGTATGATGAACGAAGTGTACGATGACAAGTTGGTGGTGGTAGAACGTTTGGGTACAAAACCATGTTGATTGGGCGAAACATAATGTGCGCAAATATGTACAAGTTCGTCGAGTACGATGAGCTCAAACAGTTTAGATACAGCATTCAGTGCAGCGATCCCGCGGTAATTAGCGACACTCTGTTTACAGCCTTTTTTTATGCACGGGAAACACATATGACTGTTTCCAACTGTTCGGGAAAACTCCGGTTGTCAGGGACTTATTGAAGACTGTAGCTAACGGTAACACTAATGCTGATGAGCATCTTTTCAATAGAAGCGATGGAATACAATCTGGACCATGTCCGGTAGATGATTTCAACCGCTCGAGGGCGCCAGATACCGTGTCCAGTGTAACGGTGAAGCTATGCCCGAGATTTGACAGTTGAGGAACATTAATTTTGGCAGCATCGATTGCATGAACGGGAGTTGCTTCATCAGAGAACACGCTGCTAAACTGGGAACGAAACAAATCAGCTATTGCCATGATAGTACTGGCTTCCGAAATACCGTTTGTCATTGTCGATGGCAGACCTGTTTGCTTCCGTTGGTCGTTTACGTAGTTCCAAAAACTTTTAGGGTTGGACTTAAGGCAATCTTGAATGTTGATTTGATGGGCAGCATATAGTCGATCATTGAGCCAGGAATAATTTTGCTTAGCTTCGAGATAGGCAACTCTGGTTTCGTCGGTGCGATACTTGCTGTGTTTCTTAAGAGCGGCTCTTTTCAACCTTTTCAAACTTTTCAGATGCGAATTTGACCAGACGGGCTTCATTGGTTCACGGCGAATAATCTTCGGAACGAATTGATCAATAGCATAGACTAGAACGTTCGACAATGATGAAGCAGCTTGATTGGCATCCGTGCCGTGTAGTATCTCTGTCCAGTTCAAGTTCTGTAGAAAGTCATTCATGCTATTGAAGTCAGCCTTACGGAAGTCGTGATAGCTACTGTTGAAGGTGTCATCAGTTGAGTCTTGGCATCCAGTGATATAAGCAGAGGGGGATATGATGTCTGCATTCTTTCACGAGTGGGGAAGGTGCACGCATGACGGCACAAGTGCGCCACATGTCTTCACTGGCAAAACATAAATCCAGCGCCCGATTGTTGCAATTTAGCACTGCATTTAGTTGTTTGAGTCCCGCTGTGTCATATGGGCTCTGTGGAAAGACGAGGAAGCTCTGCGACTGGTACTGATAATCTAAGCTATTTGAGGATTCAGCGTCTCCCATAAAGTGCCAAAATATCCTAGCTGTAACTATTCAACCGTGTATGAAACGATTGTGCATTTCCCAAGAAATGGAAGCTGGACATAGTTATTCCTATACCAAAAATTGATACCGACCGGGACATGGCTGAGTGATACAGGCCTATAACACTTTTCAGCTGTCTCGGTAAACTCTTCGAGAAAATGGTTAATGATCGTCGCCTCATCACCGAGCTAGAAGCCACAAACAAGCTGGATTCCCATCAGTATACTTTCCGAAGTACGTGCAGATATGTAGTTTCTCAAACAAACGACATAAATTTCATACATTCCTGAACAAACTTTTTTTTTCGTATTTTTTGCCAGAATGCGTATTTTTGGACGTGGATTCAGAATATACAAAAATCTCATTTTAGCCAAAAATGTTACATATGTAGTTTCTCAAACAAACGGAATCTATACCGATGGCTCAAAGGATAGAAACTCATGTGGGGCCAGAGTAGTCATGGCTGACGAACATGTGAGCTACCAAGCATGTGCAGCGTATTTTCTGCAGGAGCTTATGCTCTTACAACCCCCATATCAAACTTAGGAGGAAGTCGAAATGTTTTTCTCCGATTCTGCAATCTGTCTGGATGTGCTACAAAGAGTGGAAGATCCGTCTGGATGCGCTACAAAGTGGAAGAAACGTTTTTCTTTTTCCTTCTCCTAGCTCGAAACCGGGCCATTCTGGTATTATTGATAATGAACAAGCCGGACAGACTCACGAAAAACAGCAAAAATCAACCTCTCATCAATATCCCCATATCAGCCCAAGATGTCGTGCACACTATTGAAAATGATATATGGAATACGTGGCAAACAGAATGGACATTTTCGGCCTTATAACCAATTCGGCCGAACGACCATATCAGCCGTTGGTGTTAAGGAAAAGTGCTTTTAAGGCCAAATTACCAACTCAGCGATATGTCGCTTTGGCCAAATGAAATTTTTGGCCAAACTGTTTTCCGTAGTATAACCGTTTCACCCAAACGTTCCCTTCGGCCAAATGCAATTCAACTTGATGATTTCCGGTCTAATGACCCTTCCTCTTTTTTATATTTTCCATTGAATTTCCGAATAATTAATAATAACAACACAAAGAATTCCCTGTAAAAATCATAAGAAATTCCTTTAAAATTCCGATTTTTTTTCGCCGAAATACCGAACAGTTTTCCGTAAAAAAAAAATCACGTTGAATTTCCGAACAATTTTCCGTCGAAATCATTTTGAACAATCTCCCGCGGAAAATCTGAAGAATTCTCTTTGTAAATTTTGAAGAATACTCAATAAAACCTTTCCGTGGATTATCTGAACATCCTGTAGAAACTTGGAACAATTTTTCGTGGAAATTATGAAGAATTTGAAAATCTCCAAATTGCAGAAAATTGACGAATAGGGAATAAATTCATAAGATTGTGCTGCAATGTTTGACATTATATGTTCAGCTCATAAAGGGATCAATTTCTTCCAATATGGGAATCAATTCTCCCGCAAGTTTTGAAAATGACAAAATTTTCTTTTTTTAAATAACTAATTAAATTGATTATCAAGTACACTGCCGCGAACCGCAAGTCACATCTGTATATGGGACTCCATATACAGATGTGCTCGACTTGCGGTTAGCGGCAGTACAAATTTAAGCATGTTACATCGAAATATCGAGATATCCAAAACAAAAAGCGGGGATCATGAGTGTCGTGTTTTCCCTATCTATTTTCTTCTTTTAATTCATCACTCATAAATCTATTACTTCTCCTATCCTTCTGAGTTATTCATAGTCCAATAATTTACATAAAATAACAACTCGTTAGGCCCGATCGCAGTGTAAATGACTCCGTTGTCCCATTCATCCTCCCTCACCCACATTGAAACCTGATCGATTGGAATGAGCAAACGTTTCCCCATAGCGCCACGAACGTCGGAAGATGCTGACTTTTGACGCCCAGCTGATCACCCTTCGCCGTCGTCGTTCTACGTGGAATCACGTCCGATGGGTAAAAGTAGATCAGCACCAATCAACCGTTCACGAGTTATTGTTATTGCTTTTTGGGTGGCGGCCGGCGGCCAACGTCGGTCGGTCGCTAAATATAACCGTGAGATATTTTCATCGTGTCGTATTTTTCCTTTTCTTCATCTCACCTAACCCGGCCGCCGCACCAGATGACGACGGTGATGATGCTGACGATGATGATGTGCGATGTCTATCCAAAAATCCAACCTATTATGTAAATCTTTGGAGCATGGACGGGCGGGGGGTGTTCGCTGCGCACCCTTCAAAGCTTGCCTCGCGGTGAAAGAACACTGACAGCGCACTCTCCATGTTTTTCGTTTTCCTTAACTCTGGTGTGTCAGTCAAAGGGGTCAAACAGTTGGGCGGTTCGAATAACATGTTCATTTAGGTTCAAACGTCGCCGGTCGAAATCGCGCACAAAACCCGTTACGCTGTGTTGATGAGTTTTTGGAAAGCCCGGGTAGTAGATCGTTGGTACTGAGACAGAGACAACGACCAGATGGCTTCCGAATCCGGTGTACGGTGTACGGGGACCCATAAAAGGTGAATCTGGGCGACAGCGATGAAGACCGGAAGCCTTTGGTAGTAATTAGTCGAAGTTTTTGTGGGTTTGCTCGCAATTAAAGTTATGTCAATAGGACAGTCTAAGGCTAACGCTCCATCGTATAAGAGGCGGTTTATAATTATAAGTCTGTGGATGTGAAAATTGAAATTGCATAATAGGTATGACAAAAAAGAAGTATTAAGACCACCTATCTTGATAATAATTAATGACACAACCTTACGAAGCTCAAATAATGTGTACAGAATATAGAAAATTGAACAAAAATTCAATGATTCATATGATAAGGAAATAAATTTCTAATAAATGGTATTATGATGGGAATTGCAAATATAAATCGTTCCTTTTACGAAACACTCACAAGAGGAGGAAACATCTCAACCAGCTTCAAAAAGGAGTTCATAATAATTCATATAAACGTTTTTTTTTTATTTTAAATTGTATTTTTTTTTTAATTCGTAGTAGAGAATACGAGACCATCGGAATTCGATCTTGAATCCTGTCAGTATTCGATCTCGAATCAGGTCGGAGTTCGAGTTCCTGACGGGATGCTATCTCGAATCCTGTCGGGATTCGGTCTTGAAACCTGTCGGGATTTGGTCTCGAATCCTGTCGGGATTTTGTCTTGAATCTCGACGGGATCATGCCGGGATTTGGTCTTCAATCTTGTCGGGATTCGGTTTCGAAATCTGTCGGGATTCGGTCTCGAATCCTATCGGGATTCAGTCTCGAATTCTGTCAGAATACCGGTCTCGAATACTGTCGGGATTCGGTCTCGAATCCTGTCGGGATTCGGTCTTGAATCCTGTCGGGATTAGGTCTCGAATCCTGTCGGGATTTGGTCTCGAATCCTTTCAGGATTCAGTCTCAAATCCTGTTGGATGTCGGTCTCGAATACTGTCGGGATTCGGTCTCGAATCCTGTCTGAATTCCGGTTTCGAATCTTGTCGGGATTCGGTTTCGAATCTTGTCGGAATTCGATCTCTAATCCTGTCGGGATTCGGTCTTGAATCCTATCGGAATTCGGTCTCGAATCCTGTCGGAATACCGATCTCGAATCCTGTCGGGATTCGGTCTCGAATCCTGTCGGGATTCGGTCTCGAATCCTGTCGGGATTCGGTCTCGAATCCTATCGGGATTCGGTCTCGAATCCTATCGGGATTCAGTCTCGAATTCTGTCGGGATTCAGTTGCGAATCCTGTCGGGATTTGGTCTCGAATCTTGTCGGGATTCAGTCTCGAATCCTGGCGGGATTCGGTCTCGAATCCTGGCGGGAATCAGTCTTGAATCCTGGCGGGAATCGGTCTTGAATCCTGTCGAGATTCGGTCTCGAACCCTGTCGGGATTCAGTCACGAATCCTGTCGGGATTTAGTCACGAATCCTGTCGGGATTCAGTCACGAATCCTGTCGGGATTCAGTCACGAATCCTGTCAAGATTCGCTCTCGAATCGGGTCGGGTTTCAGTTTCGAATCCTGTCGGGATTCAGTCACGGATCCTGTCGGGATTCGGTCTCGAATCCTGTCGAGATTCGGTCTCGAGTGTTGTCGGCATTCAGTCACGAATCCTGTCCAGATTCGGTCACGGATCCTGTCGAGATTCAGTCTCGAATCCTGTCGGGATTCAGTCTCGAATCCTGTCGGGATTCGGTCTGGAATCCTGTCGCGATTCGGTCTCGAATCCTGTCGGGATTGGTCTCTTATTCAATCGGATTCGGTCTCGAATCCTGACGAGATTCGGTCTCGAATCCTGTCGGAACTCGGTTTCGAATTCTATCGAGATTCGGTCTCGAATCCTGTCGGGATTGGTCTCTTATTCAATCGGGATTCGGTCTCGAATCCTGTCGGGATTCGGTATCGAATCCTATCGGAATTCGGTCTCGAATCCAGTCGAGATTCGGTCTTGAATCCTGTCAGGATTCGGTCTCGAATCCTGTCGGGATTCAGTCCCAAATCCTGTAGGGATTCGGCCTCGAATCCTGTCGGGATTCGTACTCTAATCATGTCGGAATTCGGTCTCGAATCCTGTCGGGTTTCGGTCTTGAATCCTGTCGGTATTCGGTCTCGAATCCTGTCGGGACTCGGTTTCGAATCCTGTCGAGATTCGGTCTCAAATCCTGTCGAGATTCGGTCTCAAATCCTGTCGGGATTCGGTCTCGAATCCTGTCGGGATTCAGTTACGAATCCTGTCAAGATTCGGTCTCGAATTGTGTCGGGTTTCAGTTTCGAATCCTGTCGGGATTCGGTCTCGAATCCTGTCGATATTCGGTCTCGAATTCTGTCGGAATTCGTTCTCGAATCCTGTCGAGATTCGGTCTCGAATCCTGTCTGGAGTACGTCGCGAATCCTGTCGAGATTTGGTCGCGAATCCTCTCGGAATTCGGTTTTAAATCCTGTCGGAATTCGGTCTCGAATCCTGTTGGGATTCGGTCTCGAATTCTGTCGAGATGCAGTATCGAATCCTGTCTAGATTCGGTCTCGAATCCTGTCGAGATTCGGTCTCAAATCCTGTCGAGATTCTGTCTCGAATCCTGTCAGGATTCGGTCTCGAATCCTGTCGGGATTTGGTCTCGAATCCGGTCAGGATTCAGTTTCAAATCCTGTCGGTATCGGTCTCGAGTCTTGTCAGGATTCGGTCTCAAATCCTGTCGGGACTCGGTCTCGAATCTTGTCGAAATTCAGTTTCGAATCTTGTCGGAATTCAGTCCCGAATCCTGTCAGGATTCGGTCTCGAATACTGTCGTGATTCGGTCTCGAATCCTGTCGGGATTCGGTCTCTAATCCTGTCGGGTATTGGTCTCTAATCCTGTCGGGTATCGGTCTCGAATCCTGTCGGGATTCGGTCCTAAATCCTGTCGGGATTCGGTCTCGAATCCTGTGGGCATCCAGTCACGAATCCTGTCGAGATTCGGTCTCAAATCGTGTCGGGATTCAGTCGGGATTCAATCTCGAATCCTGTCGGGATTCGATCTTGAATCCTGTCGGGATTCGGTCTCGAATCCTGTCGGGATTCGGTCTCGAATCCTGTCGGAATTCGGTCTCGAATCCTGTCGGGATTCGGTCTCGAATCCTGTCGGGATTCGGTCTCAAATCCTGTCGGGATTCGGTCTCGAATCCTGTCGGGATTCGGTCTCGAATCCTGTCGGGATTCGGTCTCGAATCCTGTCGGGATTCGGTCTCGAATCCTGTCGGGATTCGGTCTCGAATCCTGTCGGGATTCGGTCTCGAATCCTGTCGGGATTCGGTCTCGAATCCTGTCGGGATTCGGTCTCGAATCCTGTCGGGATTCGGTCTCGAATCCTATCGGGATTCGGTCTCGAATCCTGTCGGGATTCGGTCTCGAATCCTGTCGGGATTCGGTCTCGAATCCTGTCGGGATTCGGTCTCGAATCCTGTCGGGATTCGGTCTCGAATCCTGTCGGGATTCGGTCTCGAATCCTGTCGGATTCGGTCTCGAATCCTGTCGGGATTCGGTCTCGAATCCTGTCGTAATTCGGTCTCGAATCCTGTCGGAATTTGGTCTCGAATCCTGTCGAGATTCGGTCTCGAATCCTGTCGAGATTCGGTCTCGAATCCTGTCGGGATTCGGTCTCGAATCCTGTCGGGACTCGGTCTCGAATCCTGTCGGGATTCGGACTCGAATACTGTCAGGATTCGGTCTCGAATCCTGTCGGGATTCGGTCTCGAATCCTGTCGGGATTCAGTCTCGAATCCTGTCGGGATTCGGTCTCGAATCCTGTCGGGATTCGGTCTCGAATCCTGTCGGGATTCGGTCTCGAATCCTGTCGGGATTCGGTCTCGAATCCTGTCGGGTTTCGGTCTCTAATCCTGTCAGGATTCGATCTCTAATCCTGTCGGGTATCGGTCTCTAATCCTGTCGGGATTCAGTCTCTAATCCTGTCGGGATTCGGTCTCGAATCCTGTCGGGATTCGGTCTCGAATCCTGTCGGGATTCGGTTTCGAATCCTGTCGGGATTCAGTCTCTAATCCTGTCGGGATTCGATCTGGAATACTGTCGGGATTCGGTCTCGAGTCCTGTTGGGATTCGGTCTCGTATCCTGTCGGGATTCGGTCCCGAATCCTGTCGGGATTCGGTCTCGAACCCTGTCGGGATTCGGTCTCGAATCCTGTCGGGAATCAGTCTCGAATCCTGTCGGGATTCGATCTCGAGTCCTGTCGGGATTTGGTCTCAAAACCTGTAGGGATTCGGTCTCGAATCCTGTCGGGATTCGGTCTCGAATCCTGTCAGGATTCAGTCTCGAATCCTGGCGGGATTCGGTCTAGAATCCTGACGGGATTCGATCTCGAATCCTGTCGGGATTCGGTCTCGAATCCTGTCGGGATTCAGTTACGAATCCTGTCGGGATCGAGTGTTGTCGGCATTCAGTCACGAATCCTGTCTAGATTCGGTCACGAATCCTGTCGAGATTCGGTCTCGAATCGTGTCAGGATTCGGTCTCGAATCGTGTCGGGATTCGGTCTCGAATCCTGTTGGGATTCTGTCTCGAATCCTGTCGGGATTCGGTCTCGAATCCTGTCGGAATTCGATCTCGAATACTGTCGGGATTCGGTCTCGAATCCTGTCGGGATTCGGTCTCGAATCCTGTCGGTATTCTGTCTCGAATCCTGTCGGGATTTGTTCTCGAATCTTGTCGGGATTCGGTCTCGAATCCTGTCGGGATTGGTCTCTTATTCTATCGGGATTCGGTCTCGAATCCTGTCGGGATTCGGTCTCGAATCCTGTCGGGATTCGGTCTCGAATCCTGTCGGGATTCGGTCTCGAATCCTGTCGGGATTCGGTCTAGAAACCTGTCGGAATTCGGCCTTGAATGCTGTCAAGATTCGGTCTCAAATCGTGTCGGGTTTCAGTTATGAATCCTGTCGGGAATCAGTCAAGGATCCTGCCGGGATTCGGTCTAGAAACCTGTCGGAATTCGGTCTTGAATGCTGTCGGGATTTAGTCTCGAATCCTGGCGGGATTCGGTCGCGAATCCTGGCGGGAATCGGTCTTGAATCCTGTCGGGATTCGGTCTCTAATCCTGTCAGGATTCAGTCTCGAATCCTGGCGGGATTCGGTCTAGAATCCTGACGGGATTCGGTCTCGAATCCTGTCGGAATTCGGTCTCGAATCCTGTCAGGATCGAGTGTTGTCGGCATTCAGTCACGAATACTGTCGAGATTCGGTCTCGAATCTTGTAGGGATTCGGTCTCGAATCCTGTCGGGATTCAGTCTCGAATCCTGTCGAGATGCAGTCTCGAATCATGTCGGGATTCGGTCTCGAAACCTGTCGGGATTCAGTCTCGAATCCTGGTGGGATTCGGTCTAGAATCCTGTCGGGATTCGGTCTTGAATCCTGTCGGGACTCGGTTTCGAATCCTGTCGAGATTCGGTCTCAAATCCTGTCGAGATTCGGTCTCAAATCCTGTCGGGATTCGGTCTCGAATCCTGTCGGGATTCGGTCTCGGTCTGACGGGATTCGATCTAAAATCCTGTCGGGATTCGGTCCCGAATCCTGTCGGGATTCGGTCTCGAACCCTGTCGGGATTCGGTCTCGAATCCTGTCGGGAATCAGTCTCGAATCCTGTCGGGATTCGATCTCGAATTCGGTCTTGAATGCTGTCGAGATTCGGTCTCGAATCCTGTCGGGATTCGGTCTCGAATCCTTTCGGGATTCAGTCACGTATCCTGTCGGGATTCAGTCACGAATCCTGTCGGGATTCAGTCACGAATCCTGTCGGGATTCAGTCACGAATCCTGTCAAGATTCGGTCTCGAATCGTGTCGGGTTTCAGTTTTGACTCCTGTCGGGAATCAGTCAAGGATCCTGCCGGGATTCGGTCTCGAATGCCTTATTAGGCAAATTTCCCACGTACGCGCTCCAACTGTGGTTGGCAAAGTCCAAACACGGAGAAAGTATGCCACACGGATGAGCAGCGATCTGTTGGTAGCAGACAGCAGCCTTATCCTGTCGAGATTCGGTCTCGAGTGTTGTCGGCATTCAGTCGCGAATCCTGTCTAGATTCGGTCACGAATCGTGTCGGGATTCGGTCTCGAATCGTGTCGGGATTCGGTCTGGAATCGTGTTTGATTCGGTCACGAGTCCTGTCGGGATTCGGTCTCGAATCCGGTCAGGATTCGTTCTCGAATCCTGTCGGAATTCGGTCTCGAATCCTGTCGGGATTCGATCTCGAATCCTGTCGGGATTCGGTCTCGAATCCTGTCGGGATTCTGCCTCGAATCCTGTCGGGATTTGGTCTCGAATCTTGTCGGATTCGGTCTCGAATCCTGTCGGATTCGGTCTCAAATCCTGTCGGGATTCGGTCTCGAATACTGTCGGAATTCGGTCTCGAATCCTGTCGGGATTGGTCTCTTATTCTATCGGGATTCGGTCTCGAATCCTGACAAGATTCGGTCTCGAATCCTGTCGGAACTCGGTTTCGAATTCTATCGAGATTCTGTCTCGAATCCTGTCGGGATTCAGTCACGAATCCTGTCAAGATTCGGTCTCGAATCGTGTCGGGTTTCAGTTTCGAATCCTGTCAGGATTCGGTCTCGAATCCTGTCGATATTCGGTCTCGAATGCTGTCGGGATTCGGTCTCGAATCCTGTCGGGATGGATTCGGTAGCGAATCCTCTCGGGATTCGGTCTCGAATCCTGTCGGGATTCGGTCTCGAATCCTGTCGGGATTCGGTCTCGAATCCTGTCGGGATTCGATCTCGAATCCTGTCGGGATTCGGTCTCGAATCCTGTCGGGATTCGGTCTCGAATCCTGTCGGGATTCGGTCTCGAATCCTGTCGGGATTCGGTCTCGAATCCTGTCGGGATTCGGTCTCGAATCCTGTCGGAATTCGGTCTCGAATCCTGTCGGGATTCGGTCTCGAATTCTGTCGGGATTCGGTCTCGAATTCTGTCGGGATTCGGTCTCGAATCATGTCGGGATTTGGTCTCGAATCCTGTCGAGATTCAGTCACAAATCCTGTCAGGATTCGGTCTCGAATCATGTCGAGATTCGGTCACGAGTCCTGTCGGGATTCGGTCTCGAATCCGGTCAGGATTCGTTCTCGAATCCGGTCAGGATTCGTTCTCCAATCCTGTCGAGATTCGGTCTCGAATCCTGTCGGGATTCGGGTTTGAATCCTGCCGAGATTCGGTCTCGAATTCTGTCGGGATTCGGTCTCGAATCCAGTCGAAATTCGGTCTCGAATCCAGTCGAAATACGGTCTTGAATCTCGTTGGAATTCTGTCTCGAATCCTGTTAGGATTCGGACTCAAAACCTGTCGGGATTCGGTCTCCAATCCTGTCGGAATTCGTTCTAGAATCCTGTCGGATTGGTCTCTTATTCTATCGGGATTCGGTCTCGGTCTGACGGGATTCGATCTCGAATCCTGTCGGGATTCGGTCTCGAATCCTGTCGGGATTCAGTTACGAATCCTGTCGGGATTCGGTCTCGAAACCTGTCGGGATTCGGTCTCGAATTGTGTCGGGTTTCAGTTTCGAATCCTGTCGGGATACAGTCACGGATCCTGTCGGGATTCGGTCTCGAATCCTGTCTCCTGTTGAGATTCGGTCTCGAATACTGTCGAGATTCGGTCTCGAATCCTGTCGAGATTCTGTCTCGAATCCTGTCGGCATCCAGTCACGAATCCTGTCGAGATTCGGTCTCAAATCGTGTCGGGATTCAGTCGGGATTCAATCTCGAATCCTGTCGGGATTCAGTCACGAATCCTGTCAAGATTCGGTCTCGAATCGTGTCGGGTTTCAGTTTTGAATCCTGTCGGGAATCCGTCAAGGATCCTGCCGGGATTCGGTCTCGAATGCCTTATTAGGCAAATTTCCCACGTACGCGCTCCAACTGTGGTTGGCAAAGTCCAAACACGGAGAAAGTATGCCACACGGATGAGCAGCGATCTGTTGGTAGCAGACAGCAGCCTTATCCTGTCGAGATTCTGTCTCGAATCCTGTCGGCATCCAGTCACGAATCCTGTAGAGATTCGGTCTCAAATCATGTCGGGATTCAGTCTCGAATCCTGTCGGGATTCGGTCTTGAATACTGTCGGGATTCGGTCTCGAATCCTGTCGGGATTCTGTCTCGAATCCTGTCGGGATTCGGTCTCGAATCCTGTCGGAATTCGGTCTCGAATCCTGTCGGAATTCGGTCTCGAATCCTGTCGGGATTCGGTCTTGAATCCTGTCGGGATTCGGTCTCGAATCCTGTCGGGATTCGGTCTCGAATCCTGTCGAGATTCGGTCTCGAATCCTGTCGAGATTCGGTCTCGAATCCTGTCGGGATTCGGTCTCGAATCCTGTCGGGATTCGGTCTCGAATCCTGCCGGTCTAGATTCGGTCTCGAATCCTGTCGAGATTCGGTCTCAAATCCTGTCGAGATTCGGTCTCGAATCCTGTCGGGATTCGGTCTCGAATCCTATCGGGATTCAGTCACGAATCCTGTCAAGATTCGGTAACGAATTGTGTCGGGTTTCAGTTTCGAATCCTGTCGGGATACAGTCACGGATCCTGTCGGGATTCGGTCTCGAATCCTGTCGGGATTCGGTCTCGAATCCTGTCAGGATGGATTCGGTAGCAGATCCTCTCGGATTCAGTCTGGAATCCTGTGGGGTTTCGGTCTCGAATCCTGTCGGGATTCGGTCTCGAATCCTGTCGGGATTCGGTCTCAAATCCTGTCGGGATTCGGTCTCGAATCCTGTCGGGATTCGGTCTCGAATCCTGTCGGGATTCGGTCTCGAATCCTGTCGGGATTCGGTCTCGAATCCTGTCGGTATTCGGTCTCGAATCCTGTCGGGATTCAGTCTCGAATCCTGTCGGAATTCGGTCTCGAGTCCTGTCGGGTTTGGTCTCAAATTCTGCCGGGATTCGGTCTCGTATCCTGTCGGGATTCGGTCTCGAATAAAGTCGCAGTACGGTCTCGAATCCTGTCGGAATTCGGTCTCGAATCCTGTCGGAATTCGGTCTCGAATCCTGTCGGGATTCGGTCTGGAATCTTGTCGGGACTCGGTTTCGAATTCTGTCGAGATTCGGTCTCGAATCCTGTTGAGATACGTTCTCGAATCCTGTCGAGATTCGGTCTCGAATCATGTCGGGATTCGGGTTTGAATCCTGTCGAGATTCGGTCTCGAATTCTTTCGGGACTCGGTTTCGAATTCTGTCGAGATTCGGTCTCGAATCCTGTCGAGATACGGTCTCGAATCCTGTCGGGATTCGGTCTCGAATCCTGTCGGGATTCGGTCTCGAATCAGGCGGAGTATGGTCTCGAATCCTGTTGGTGTCCGGTCTCGAATCTTGTCGGAATTCAGACCCGGTCTCGAATCCTGTCGGGATGCGGTCTCGAATCCTGTCGAGATTCGGTCTGGAATCCTGTCGGGACTCAGTTTCGAATCCTGTCGAGATTCGGTCTCGAATCATGTCGATATTCGGTCTCGAATCCTGTCGGGATTCAAACGAATCCTGTCAAGATTCGGTCTCGAATCGTGTCGGGTTTCAGTTTCGAATCCTGTCGGGATTCAGTCACGAATCCTGTCGATATTCGGTCTCGAATCCTGTCGGGATTCGGTCTCGAATCCTGTCGGGATGGATTCGGTAGCGAATCCTCTCGGGATTCGGTCTAGAATCCTGTCGGGATTCGGGCTAGAATCCTTTCGGGATTCGATCTCAAATCCTGTCGGGTTTCGGTCTCGAAACCTGTCGGGATGCGGTCTCGAATCCTGTCGGTATTCGGTCTCGAATCCTGTTGGAATTCGGTCTCGAATCCTGTTGGGATTCAATCTCGAATCCTGTCGGGATTCGGTCTCGAATCTTGTCGGGATCCGGTCTCGAATCTTGTCGGAATTCGGTCTCGAATCCTGTCGCGATTCGGTCTCGAATCCTGTCGGGATTCGATCTTGAATACTGTCGGGCTTCGGTCTCGAAACCTGTCGGGATTCTGTCTGGAATCCTGTCGGGATTCGGTCTCGAATCATGTCGGGATTCGGTCTCGAATTCTTTCGGGATTCGATCTCGAATCCTGTCGAGATTCGGTCTCGAATCCTGTCGGGACTCGGTTTCGAGTCCTGTCGAGATTCGGTCTCGAATTCTTTCGGGACTCGGTTTCGAATCCTGTCGAGATTCGGTCTCGAATCCTGTCGAGATACGGTCTCGAATCATGTCGGGATTCGGGTTTGAATCCTGACGAGATTAGGTGTCGAATCCTGTCGGGACTCTGTTTCGAATTCTGTCGAGCTACGGTCTCGAATCATGTCGAGATTCGGTCTCGAATCCTCTCGGGATTCGGTTTTGAATCCTGTCGAGATTCGGTCGCGAATCCTTTCGGGATTCGGTCGCGAATCCTTTCGGGATTCGGTCGCGAATCCTTTCGGTATTCGGTCGGGATTCGGTCTCAAATCCGGTCAGGATACGGTCTCGAATCTGGTCGAGATTCTGTCTTGAAATCCGTCGCGATTCGGTCTCAAAACCTGTCGGGATTCCGTCTTGAAACCCGTCGGGATTCGGACTCGAAGTCTGCCGGGATTACGCATGTTACACTGTCGGGAACCGGTCTCAAGTCCTGTTAGGCATTCGGAATCCAATCATTTCGGGTTTCGATTTCGTCAGGATTCGGTTACGAATACTTTTGACATTCGGTCTTAAATCTTGTCGGAATTTGGTCTCTAATCCAGTCGAGATTTTGATTCGAATCCTGTCGAAATTTTGCCCCCAATCCTGTCGGGATTTGGTCTCCAATCTTGTCAGGGTTCGGTATCGAAGCCTTTCCAGTTTTGGTCTTAATTCCTCTCGGAATGCAATATTGAATCAAGTCGGGACTCAGTCTCGAGTCTTCTCGAATTGTTCCGGAATTCAATTTCGAATCCTTTCGGGATTTGTTTTTGAATCTTGTATGGTTTGAGGCACGTACCCTATCGGGATTCTGTTTCGAATCCTGTCGGGATTTGTTTCAAATCCTGTCTTGATCAGTTTTTGATCTAAACTCACAAATTGTCGCGAATTCTCAAAGTCCAGTGAAATAAAAAGAACCAATCATATCATTTCGAATTTATTTAGACTTCTCAGATTATCATACTACATAGTTACGCAACTTATTTCGCAACATTATTCGACCATCACGTTAACTTTCATCAACAATACTAAAACCAAAATGATCACTAAGCAATGAAAAGTGCTTGCATCACCGTGTTCACCGTCATTACATTTTAACTCAAACGAAATCAATCAAATTACAATTAAACTCAATTTTCCGCCAATTTATTGCAAGTTATTTAACGACTTCCTGGAAAAAAAAAAACATTGTAAGCCTTGCTACACCTCCGCACCGCATGTTGATCTTGTCGTCAAACCGTGGGAAATCGCCGCTCTTCTTCGAACACACTGTTGCGCGATACACGCGACTCGAACGTCCCACATCATTGCCGTTCGGTTCGGAGCATCGCTTCATTAATTTTACAGGGCCGTTAAACGAGAGCAAAAGCGCGCGGAGGAGATCCGTCCGATTCGACTTCGACGTTTGTTTGTGAAAACATTTCACTGCCGTGACTGGCTTGATGGCACGCTGCTAATGGCCAGCTTCATGACCAGTTCGGCCAGCACCGGTAGGTCCGGTTGAAAGTCCAACCCTTCGTCCGGAAGGGTTTTGTTCAGCGAGTTGAGCAGCGTCTGCCGGCGAATGGCCCGTTCCAAGCGGGGCGTCCCGGATTCGACGCAGAACATTTCGCCGCTGTACTGGAGGTTGTACCACTCGAGATACTCCAGGATCAGCTGATTGATGAGCTGAACGGCTCGCGGGGTGGCGGGATCGCCTCCGCCACTATTGGTGAAAGGTGCGCCATTCACCATTTCCAGAACCTTCTTGCGCATGTCACAGCGGATCTTTCGCAGGAATTGGCTCTGCTCCAGACTGTGTCGTACGGTGTGCAGAAGCTTGGTCTGCGGATCCAGACCGGCGTGATCATGCAGTGGGTCTTGATCGCCATCGTCGGAGTCATCGTAATCGCTGGATACCGTCGAACGGCCGCTGCCACAGTTGTCAATGTCTCCGCTGTTCATTGTGTTCCCCGGCTTTGGCAGAGAAAGAAAGTGACAGTTTGTGGTGCCTCGCCTACCTCTCGGTTGGACGCAATTCATTATGCGCGCTTGCTGCGATTATCGTACGGAGCTGTGTCGAAATGGCAAACAGAGCGGTTTCCGCCCCATTCCCCTCACCCTTTTGACCTGGTCCTTCTATAAACCCAGTTTCGATACAAAGTAATTAGATCAAATGGGATTATGTGCCATGCCGAGTGCGCAACTTGCGAGTGGCCAACTCTCGTGGTCGGAAGTATAAAGCAATAATAGAGAGGTGGGACAAAATGCAGTAAAATGCAAACTGCTATTCTGAGATGTAGTTGTGGAGACACAGCGGGAAGTCCGATGTCGGCGGCTCGGGTTGGGAACATAATCGTAATAATAGAAACAAATCAAACCGACGTAGTTGCTGGCCACCACAACGGCAATTGCGCGAAACGCCGCGTAGCCGCCGCCGACGTGGTGAAATGGCACTGCATTGCGTTGCTAATCGAAAAGCGCCGTTACTTTGTCGATGCGGGAAATTTATTTATGGGCCTGTGGAAAATCGGTTCATTTTTCATGAATCGCTCTCGTTTGATTGGCGCCGCGGTACAACATTGCCAATTCGTACTTTTATTGCGAAGGAATTGCGTGGATCGACGGAAACGATGTGTAGTAATGCAGAGAAAAATATTCAAAAAATGGTAAACGGTTAGGATTTTTGTTGATTTTTGTCTCAACTCTTAATACAAGCAAAATCTTAAACGAATTCATTCTCGACACCTTTATTGTGAATACAATTTAATTCGTTAACATAATACTGAACAATGTTTTCTTCACGATCCAATTAATTTCAAATAATTAATCTAATAATGAATTAGAATGTGGATATCAGTTTTTCAAGACTCGTCTTTCAACATCCTGACAAGATTAGTCTCGGATATTGAAACAATTAGTTTATAATCCTGGCGAGAGTCTTTTCGGAGTTCAGATCTACAGCATTTGTTTCAGTTTTTGACAAAAGCGACCCGTTTCGAATCGCGGTCGGAATTCGTCTAGAAATTTGTGGTGTCAGGCCATTTGCCCGAATGCAGTTTGGCCGAACGCCATTTGGCCGAATGCCGTTTGGCCGAATAGTTAAAAAAATTTTACCTCAAGTGGTCCTTCTTCCCTTTCCTGATTCTTTCTTCCTTCTTCCTTGCTTCTTCTTCCTTCCTTCTTCCTCCTTCCATCTTCTTTCTTCCTCCTTCATTCTTCTTTCTTCCTTTTTCCATCTTCCTTCTTCATTTTTCCATCTTCCTTCTTCCTTTTTCCTTCTTCCTCCTTCATTCTTCCTTCTTTCTTCTTCCTTCTTCCTTCTTGCTTCTTCCATCCTCCTTCTTCGTCATTCATTCTTCTTTCTTGCTTCTTTCTTCTTTCTTGCTTCTTTCTTCCTTCTTCTTCCTTCTTCCTACTTCCTTCTTCCTTCTTCCGGCTTCCTTCTTCCTCTTTCATTCTTCCTTTTTTGTTCTGCCATTATCCCTTCTTCATTCTTCCTTCTTCTTTTTTTTCCTCTTTATTCCTTCTTCGTTTTCCGAGTTCAGTGCGAGATTTCTCTTGTTTCGGACTGCAGAATGATCCTTGCGCGATCGGCCGAAATATTTGTTCTGCATTGCGCGGCCGGTAATAAAAATCAGTTCAGTGCGTGATTTCTCTTGTTTCGGACTTCAGAACGATGACGCGATCGGCCGAAATATTTGGTCTGCATTGCGCGGCCGGTAATAACAATCAGTTCAGTGCGAGATTTCTCTTGTTTCGGACTGCAGAATGATCGCGCGATAGGCCGAAATATTTGTTCTGCATTGCGCGGCCGGTAATAAAATCAGTTCAGTGCGTGATTTCTTTTGTTTCGAACTGCAGAACGATGACGCGATCGGCCGAAATATTTGTTTTGCATTGCGCGGCCGGTAATAAAAATAAGTTCAGTGCGAGATTTCTCTTGTTTCGAACTGCAGAACGATCGCGCGATAGGCCGAAATATTTGTTCTGCATTGCGCGGCCGGTAATAAAAATCAGTTCAGTGCATGATTTCTCTTGTTTCGGACTGCAGAATGATCGCGCGATCGGCCGAAATATTTGTTCTGCATTGCGCGGCCGATAATAAGAGTAGCTATCGAACAAGTAAGTGCAGTGCGTGTTTTAGTCGTCGGGAAAGAAATAAAGTATTTTGTGTTCGGTGGCTCATGCGCATGTCGCGCGCGGTCGAAAAAGCGAGTTCTTCAATAGTTTGTTGTAGCCATCGAACAAGTGAGTACAGAGTGCTACGCTTCCGTGCTGTCGTCCAAAACGCGAATCTCCTTAGCTTTCATATGCCACCGGGCGTGCATGTTTTTAACTTTTACTCGTATTAGTGTCTCTGCCCATCTCATAGATTACATCGCTTACCGAAGTTAATCTAGATAAACAGTCCTTTGTAACTAACACAATATCCTAACCCAAGACAATCGTGGAGATGCTGAGGTATATTTGGTCTCTAGTAGCAATGAGAGTCGGACTAATAATCCTTTCCTTCCTAAATGACCGTAAGGACGTGGCCGGCGCCGTTATTGACTAAAAATATTTGAGCTTTCGAAACGTGTAAATTGAGAATGGGTAGCTAATCCCAAGCCCCATTCATTGTGTTCTCTGTACAATTTTGCAAGTTCTAGTCAATCAAGGAGTAGCAACTACGCATTGTGCGGTCATACTGCTCATGCTCATGCTCTTTATTCCTTGTTCTTCGTTTTCCTTCTTCTTCCTTGATTCTTTATTCGTCCTCCTTCTTTTTTGTTTATTCTTCATTCAGAGATGATCTTGCTTCGTATTGCTTGCTACTTGCTAAATCATTTATCATTTCTTACCTATCAAATATCACTTCTTATCAATAACTACACACTACTCATTTCTCATTTGTCACCTCTTATTTCTTGCTTCCCACTTCAAACACTTCTTGCTTCTCACTAATCACTTCTTACTTCATACACTTAATAAGGAAACGTATTTCAACTTTTTGGCCAAATGGTGTTCGGCCAAATTACCCTTTCGACTAAATGGTATTCGGCCAAATGATCCCAAACCAATTTTTTGTTAGGATTTATATCAACTCTGTTAAAATTCGCCTCGAACTCCGTGCCAGGTATTCGTTTATAAGCCCCCCGAAAGATTCGCCTCAAACATTGCGTCCGGAATCATGTCGAATTATTTGCCGGTTCGTCCTAGATTCGGAATGGAAATTCGTTTCAAATACTGCCATGAAACGTCTCAAAAACTATCGAAATTTGACCCCAGAACAGAGTTAATGTCGAATCCTGTCGGAATTCGTGTCCAATGTCGGATTTCGTGTCGAATTTTGTCAGAAATTGCTGCAAATCATGTCAGAATTCAAGTTGAAACCTGTCGGAATTCAAGTCGAATTATGTCGCAGTTTCGGTCAAATCCTGTCAGAATTCAAGTCGATACCTGCTGGAATTCGTGACAAACAAGAATCGAATTCTGTCGAAATTTGTGTCGAATACTGTCTAATATCTTGTTGGAACCTTGATAAATCTGAAAGGGGAACAGAGTTTGAGTCAAATCTTGTCGGAACTCATGTTGAACCCTTTCGGAATTCATGTTCACTAATATCGGATTCGATTCGAATTCTTTCAGATTTCGTACCCAACCCTGTCTGACTACGTGTTGAAACCTTTTGGAATTGGTGTCCAATTCGGTTCAATTCTGTAGGAATTCGTATCCAATTCTGTCGGAATTAGTGACAAATTTTGTTGTAATTCGTGTCGAATCCTATCGGGTCCAATCCTGTTAGCGGGTCCAATCCTGTTAGAATTTGTGTCGGAATCTTGTGTCTTGTGTCGGAAATTCGTGTTAAATTCTGTCGGAATTCGTGTCGAATTCGATCGGAATTCTGGTGAAATTCTAGCCGAATTATATCAAAAACTAGAGCTGAATTCTGTCGAAATTCGTGCCTGTTGGAATTTTTGTCGAATTCTTCTCGAGTGCTATCGGAATTCGTCTCGAATTTTGACGGAATTCGTGCTGAATTCTGTTGGAATTCGCGTCGAACTTTGTCGGAATTCGTGCCGAATTCTGTCGGAGTACGAAATCGAATCCTAACGGAATTTGTTTCGAATTCTGTCGGAACTCGTGTTGAATTCTATCGAAATTCGTGTCCACTCCTGTAAAAATTTGTGCCGAATTCTGCCGGAACTCTTGGCGAATTTTTATCGGGTCCACTCATGTCAAAATACGTGCCGAGTTCTATCGGAATTTGTGTCGAATTCTGTCGGAATTTGTGTTGAATTTTGTTGGAGTTCGTGTCGAATTTTGTCAGAATTCGTATCGAATTATGTTGGAGTTCTATCCTAGCTCGTGTCGAATACTGTTGGAATACGCGTCAAATTCTGTCGCAATTCGTTATAAATTCTGATGAAATTCTGGCCGAATTCTGTCAAAACTCGAGCTGAATTTTGTCGAAATTCGTGCCGAATTCTGTTGAAATTTGTGTCGAATTCTGTCGGAATTTTCGTGTCGCATTTTGTACTCAAGTTTATGCTCCGTCCGCCCTCTTGGGACTCTGACGAGCGCTCAATTCACTACGATCGTCTCAGAGCAACGGTTTTGTACTCAAATTCATGCTGTGTCCGTCCTCTTGGGACTCAATTTGGGAACAATTTTCTGTTGAAGTGTTGAACGTTATAATTGTACATACGTACGTTATAATTATAAAACTGCAAACAAATAACATTTTTTGGGTTAAAATTCAAAAAATGAAACCAATCTAATCGCTAGGAATCGAGATATTGATCATGACCATTTTGTATGAAAAACAGAAAAAATGTTATGCTTATCTCCACCACTGACTGTGTTATAAGAAATAGCCTGTGTCAAAGGCGAATTAACTAAGTAAATAATTTTGACAGGATTCGTGTGGAATTCTACCAGATTTCGTGTCGAATTCTGCCAGAACTCGTGTCGAATTCTGTCTAAAATCGTGTCGAATACTGTCGAAATTCATTCAAATTTTGACAAACTAGTCGAAATTTCAATTCGTTGAAATTCTTTCCAAAACCTGTCGGAATTAGTATCGAATTATGTCGGAGTTCATGTCGAGTTCTATCGGAAGTCGTGTCGAATTCTATCGGGATACGTGTCCAATCCTGTCAGAATAACTGACGAATCCTGTGGGGCTATATTCTGTTCAAAATCGTGATAGATTCTGTCGGAATTCGTGTCGAATTGCGTCGGGATCCGTTTTATACTTTGTTGAAATTCATGTTGAATATTGTCGAAACTCGTGTCGAATTTTGTCTGAATTCGTACCAAATTCTGTGGAAATTCGTGCACGAATGCAGTCGCAACTCGTCTCAGATTCTGTCACAATTCATGCCAAGTTCTTGTCAGAATTCTGTGGGATTTCATGTCGAATCCTGTCTGAATTCGTGTCGAGTTCTGTCATAATACGTGTCGAATTCATGACCGTATCCTATAACTATTCGTGCCCACTCCTGTCGTGTCATGTGTCGAATTATGAAGAAATTAATTTCAAATTTTGGTGGAATTTGTTCGAATAATATCAGAGTTCGAGTCACACTCAGCCGGAAATCGTTTCGATTTCAGAATTCGAAATTGGTGTCGAATTCTGTCGGTATTCGTGCCAAATTCTGCTGCAATTCATGCTAACTTCTGTTGAAGATTGTGCTGAATTGTGTAGAAACTCGTGTCAATTCTGTCGAAAGAAGTTTCGAATTCCGTCGAAATTCGTGTCGTATTCTAATTTTCGTAATTTGGTCCTGTCAGAATTCAATTATTATTATTATTGTCTTTATTTAAGGGGCTCTGATGGCAAAAGATAGGAGCACTACATGTCTTTGTTATTCCAGTTATTTTCGTGGCAGGGTCTGTTGGGGTTCCGGTAGCTGTTTAGTTTGTGTTCCATTTTGCAAAAAGGAGTCCAAGTTCATAGCCGGGTCGGCTTTATTTCAATGAGGATCAGGTTGTGTTCCGTAATTTCTTGGGAGTTGTCCAGTTTCAATGCAGGGTTCTTCATTCTTTGGGTTGTTGAGGGGTGAAGCCAGGTTTTATTTATACTTCAGTGTAAAGGTGGACGTCTTTTAAGAAGTTTATGATATTCCTCTCGTCGAATGGATTGTTTTGTATGGCCGACTAGGCGTTGGAGATATTGTTATTAATGCGGGCTGTATGGTAGTGTGAACATGTGCTGAGGATATGGTTGATTGTGAGGCTGCAATCGCACTGCTCACACCTGTTATGGAAGCGGGTAACCTGACGTTGATGTGGCCCGTTCTCAACCTGGAGAGTACGACTTGCCCGTGACGGTTGTCGCTGCCAGGTAGGGTAGAGTTCTTCAGCATTCGACAGTAATTTCTCTGCTGTCACCACTCCACATTGGTCCAGGGAGGAGACAAAGTGGTAATAAGTTTTTCAAGCCGAACATAGCAGAGATAGAAAAATACTTTGTTCTACAAAGTTGCTCCTAACGATTAGGGGCTTATTGAGGTTTTCATAAAAATTAGGGTGGGCCACATTTGAAAAAAATGAAAAATAAAACTTTTTCATTTGCAGAGATACGGCTATACAATGTTCCGCGAAGTTATAGTTCAGCCAGATTCCAAGAATTTTGCTAAAAAAATTATTTCTCTAGCTCTTAAATTGACTGATTTAGAGCAATTTTCCCAAGTTTACTTAGGGTGACCCTTAAAAAACAGTTTTTTTGCTCTAACTTTTTTGTTTCAAATTTCTCAGCAATGTGATGTTCAGACCACTTTTTGTGCTTTGCAGGGCGTAACTTTTCATGGGCTTAGCGTTGCCATATCTCAAGCGGATCAAAAGTTATTGAGGTTTTTCTACGAAAAAAAAACGTTTTCTTCTAACGGCTGTATCTATGAATGGCGCAAACATTTTTTCAATCTGTTTTCTCGACCTTATCTTACTACTTTCAGGCTTCATTTCAGGGTGTTTAAATCGAGGGGATAATTGAAAATAACCCCATATTATTGCAATGAAAAATTACCGTTTTTTCCATTTTCGTGCACTAATTTGCTATTTTTAAGTGTTTTGCTTCCATGGCTTACTTCGTGATATGGCAAACGCCACACCATTTTGTTATAGAGCCTGAGCAGAAGCTAATATCTTGATTCCAGCAGTTCTTATGAACTTGATATGAATAAGAGGGTGTCAGGCCGTTTGGCCGAATGCCATTTGGCCGAATGCCGTTTGGCCGAACGCCATTTGGCCGAATGCCGTTTGGCCGAACGGGTCGTTTGGCCGAATGCCGTTTGGCCGAATAGTTTAAAAAAATTGACCTCTGTTTACGAGTGGTACTTCTTCCTTCTTCCTTCTTCTTTCTTTCTTCACCCTTCCTCCCTATTCCTTCTTCCTTCATCAATCCTTCTTCTCTCTTATTTTTTCTATTCTCTAACTTCTTTCTTCCTTCTTCCTTCTTCGTTGTTCCTTCTCCCTTCTTCCATCTTCCTTCTTCCTTCATCCATCTTCCTTTTTCAATCTTCCTTCTTCCTTAATCCTTCTTCCTTTTTCCTTCTTCCTTCTTTCTTCTTTCTTCTTCCTTCTTCCTTCTTCCTTCTTCTTTCTTCCTTCTTCCTTCTTCCTTCTACCTTCTACCTTCTTCCTTCTTCCTTCTTCCTTCTTCCTTCTTCCATCTTCCTTCTTTATATTCTTCATTCTTCATTCCTCTTTCTTTCTTCTTCCTTCTTCCTTCTTCTTTCTTCCTTCTTCTTTCTTCTTCCATCAGTCTTCTTTCTTCCTTCTTCCTTCCTCCTTCTTCCTTCTTTCTCTTCCTCCTTCCTTATCCCTTTTTCCTTCTTCCTTCTTTATTAATTCTTCTTTCTTCTTCCTTCTTCCTTTTCCTTCTTCATTCTTCCTTCTTCATTCTTTTTTTTTCCTTCTTTCTTCTTCCTTCTTCCTTCTTTCGTCTTCCTTCTTTCTTCTTCCTTTTCCTTCTTCCTTCTCCCTTGTTCCCTATTCCTTACTCCTCCTTCCATCTCCCTTCTTTCTTATTTCATCTTCCTTCTTTCTTCTTCCTTCTTCCTTTTTTCTTCTTACTTCTTCCTTCTTCCTTCTTCCTTCTTCCTTCTTTCTTCTTCCTTCTTCCTTCTTCCTTTTTCCTTCTTCCTTCATCCTTTTTCCTTCTTCATTCTTCTTTCTTCCTTCCTTCTTCTTCCTTCTTCCTTCTTTCGTCTTCCATCTTCCTTCTTTCTTATTTCTTCTTCCTTTCCTTCTTCCTTCTTCCTTCCTTCTTCCTTCTTCCTTCTTCCTTCATCCTTTACCTTTTTGCTTCTCCCTTTTTCCTTCTTCCTGCTTCCTTCTTTATTATTCTTTCTTCCTTCTTTATTTTTCCTTCTTTTTTCTTTCTTATTTCTTCTTCCTTCTTCCTTCTTATTCCTTCTTCCTTCTTCCTTTTTCCTTCTTCCTTGTTCCTTATTCCTCCTTCCTTCCCTCTTCTTTCTTATTTTCTTATTTCCTCTTCCTTCTACCTTCTTCCTTCTTCCTTCTTTCTTCTTTCTTCTTCCTTCTTCCTTCTTCCTTCTTCCTTCTTCCTTTACCTTCTTGCTTCTCCCTTTTTCCTTCTTTCTTCTTTTTTCTTCCTTCTTCTTTCTTTCTTTTTCCTTCTTCCTTCTTCCTTTTATCTTCTTCTTTCTTCTTTCTTTCTTCTTCCTTCTTCCTTAATTCTTCTTCCTTCTTCCTTCTTTCTTCTTCCTTCTTCCTTCTTTCTTCTTCCTTCTTTCTTCTTCCTTCTTCCTTCTTTCTTCTTCCTTCTTCCTTCTTCCTTCTCACTGCTAACTTCTCACTTCATAAGGAAACCTATTTCAACTATTCGGCCAAACGGCATTCGGCCAAATGGCGTTCGGCCAAATGACCCTTTCGGCCAAATGGCATTCGGCCAAACGACATTCGGCCAAACGGCATTCGGCCAAATGACCCTAAACCGAACAAGAGGAAACATGACAAAAAATAATAACAAATTAATATCCAAAATGAATACTTTAGGCATCACATTATCAGATATTTTAATACAACACGAAAAAAAAAAATGTTTTGTCTTTGATATTGTAATAACAACATATGTTATGCCTTGAATATTTTGTATATTACTTTTTGTTATTTCGTATCTTATAC
The DNA here is from genome assembly GCF_024139115.2 of Armigeres subalbatus. Classification (NCBI taxonomy): domain Eukaryota; kingdom Metazoa; phylum Arthropoda; class Insecta; order Diptera; family Culicidae; genus Armigeres; species Armigeres subalbatus. The sequence continues at coordinate 290,113,669 of NC_085139.1, forward strand.
ATGTGAGTAATTCTCGCTGAGACCGGGCCACTATTTGCACGAGGTCTTTGAAAATGCCCAAATTTATGTTCATTCGAATGCTTTCGACGAGTTTATTAGGAATCCGAGTTTAATTTTTCAGAAAGATGGACCCCTCGTTAGTTATGGACGAAATCACTTTTATGGACCTCTCGATTTTTGATTCACCAAAACTGTCATAACTCCAACATTTCTCAACCGATCTTAGGGATCAGTATATCGTTGGAAAGAGTAAGGGCCATCTGACGAAAGAACATTATTTTTATGGTTAATATGAGACTACGACATCAGTTCATTGATTTCATACACTATTCTATGCCAAATATGTTTTGAAAATGAAGAGCATATCTACAGCAGTAATTTATTTGGAAGGCGCAAAACTTTAATCCAATACCAAATTAAAAAAAGGGTGCCCCATTGTTATTATTGCAAATTGCGGATACACTCTTCCTCTTTCCAAAGATCGGTTAAGAAATGTTGGATTTATGACAGTTTTGGTGAATCAAGAATTGACAAAAATCGAGGGGTCCATAAAAGTGATTTCGTCCATAACTAACGAGGGGTCCATCTTTCTGAAAAATTAAACTCGGATCCCTAATAAACTCGCCGAAAGCATTCGAATGAACATAAATTTGGGCATTTTCAAAGACCTCTGGCAAATAGTGGCCCGGTCTCAGCGAGAATTACTCACAAAAAGTAATATACAAACTATTCAAGGCATAGCATATGTTGTTATTACAATATCAAAGGTAAAACAATTTTTTTTTTCGTTTTGTATTAAAATATCTGATAATGTTATGCCTAAAGTATTTATTTTGGATATTAATTCTTGTTATTATTTTTGTCATGTTACCTCTTATTCATATCAAGTTCATAAGAACTGCTGTTTTCAAGATATTAGCTTCTTCTCAGGCTCTATAATAAAATGGTGTGGCGTTTGCAACAAAGTTAGAGCAAAAAACTGTTTTAAGAGCTAGAGAAATAATTTCTTTAGCAAAATTCTTGGAATCTGGCTGAACTATAACTTCGCGAAACATTGTATAGCCGTATCTCTGCAAATGAAAAAGTTTTATTTTTCATTTTTTTCAAATGTGGCCCACCCTATTTTTTATGAAAACCTCTATAAGCCCCCCACTGTTAGGAGCAACTTTGTAGAACAAAGTATTTTTCTATCTCTGCTATTTTCGGCTTGAAAAACTTATTACCGCTTTGTATGCTACCTGGACCACTGTGCACTCGTTTGCCCATGATGTGGCGATCTCTGCCATTACCCATAGTTTGGCTTCTCTGCTCAGAAAACCGTCGTTCCTTCCGAGATTAGCTAGTGCGTCTACGTATTCGTTGCCTGATATTTCTGCATGGCCAGGAGAAGCGTGATGTTGCTGTTGGCTACGTACTCGATTGCTTGAATCCATGGGTGCCTGCTAGCTGGCGACGCCAGGGCCGTTAAGACACTAGCCGAGTCCGATACGATGAGGATTGGCAGGGTGCTGGTAATGGCCATGGTCCAGAAGATGGCGTTTACTTCGGTCCGACAGTCGATGGGATTCGTCGATGGTAGAGGAATAGATTCCGATGCCGACTTTGCCGGCGGCCTTGGAGCCATCCGTGAACCGGATGTCATGATTCGGGTACTCTCCCGGATGTGGTTCTTGAAGCTTTCCTGCACACTTAAAATAAATCGCAGATTTCTGTGAAATTTCACCGAAATCTCAACAGCAGAACTGTTCGGTGAATAATTTTACAGATTTTCGGTGGTTTTGACAGTTGAACAAAAGAAAAATCGCAGAAAATTTGGTGAAATAATTACCGAACAAATCTGCTGTTGAGATTTCGGTGAATTGAAGCAAAATTCACCGAAATCTGTGAAATGATTTAAGTGTGTGGGCTTCGGTTGGGTTCGGGTTTCTTTAAAAGGGGTCGTTTTAGCTTGAGGTCTCCTTTCGGAGACTGGGGGATGTCTTTTCCACATAGGTTGTGAAAGGCATTATTGGGGTTGTCGTTGAGGTGCTCGGGGTTTTGGATGGCTTTCGTGCGTTCGGAATAATTAATAGCTCTGTTGCAGAGGGCGGCGGTGGCTAGGGACTGGTAAGGTAGTACACTGGCCTCGGCGCAGGCTATATCCGCCGGGGTCGACGGGACTAGACCGGAGATTATCCGGATGGTCCTATTGAAGGTTGGTCATAGTAAGGCTCATTGCTCATTGTCGATGTTGAGAATGCACAGCTCGATACCATAAAGGAGTCGGCTGCTGATGATTGCGTTTGCAACTCGGAGTCGCGTTGGGCGGTCGCTTCTGGATCTTTCTTTTCGATATGCTTTTGATGATGTTGATTCTGGATGCACAATCACCGCGGACTCGGTTGCAGTGATCACGGAAGTCAACGCCCCTGTCCACTGTGACGCCGAGGATTTTGCAAGTGAGGATGGGGACTTTATCGATGGCTATCGGTTGGGTCGGGGTTCCATGGCTGAGGTTGCAGATGTGGGTTCTGGAACACTTACCCGCTGACATTATGTAGCCGGCTGATTTGGCCCATTTGGCCACGTCGTTGACGGCCGCTTGTAGTTTTCGTCGTGTGGCCTTGGGGTGCCTTCCCGTTGCCAGCAGCAGGACGTCGTCGGCGTAGATTAGAATATATATCCCTTTTGGTAGCCGGTCGTAAATACTTCCATCGCCCAGGTCGTCAGTGACTAACTTACGTTTACTTTTCTGGAGGGCGTACTCCAGCTCGGCAAATGTGAAGGGTCTGTTGAAATCCTCTCCACTGTCCGGTGGGATCTGGGTCGCGTTGATTTCCAACGATGGATCTCGATATTTTTTTCCAGAAATGGTCTGGGTACTCCAGGAACGATGCGCGTCTTCCAAAAACTTCTGCCAGGGCGTCTGCTACGGCGGTCGGGTCACGTTGTACGGTGTCGTTGATTTTGAGGGAGATATCTTTTGCTTTGAGCTTACCTTGGAAACAGTTAAAACGGTGCCAGAGCTCGGAGGAAGATTGGTCGCCGTTAATTTCGTCCAGAAAGGTTGTTCAGATCTTTTCCTTTTTTTCCCGGATCGTATGCCGGCACTCATTGCAAGCAATTTGGTACTCAGCGCGGAGTTCTTGGAGATCGGGGAGTGCTGGTTGTAGACGGACTTCACCCTTTTTTAACTCCCGGAGTGCTTTACGCCTACGCTTGACAGCTTTCCTGACGGTGTCATTCCACCAATACACCGCACTCCGATCTAGGTTGGGGCTGGATTTTGGTATGCAGCTTTCGTCCTGCAGCTGTCTGAATTCAAGTCGATTCCTGTTGGAGCTCGTGTCAAATTCTTTCGAAATTAGGGTCGAATTTTATCAAAATTTGTGCCGAATTCTATCTGATTTCGTATTTAAACCTGTCGGAATTTGGTAGAGGGTCCAAATGCCGGCAATCGTATTGATTTCGGAATTCGGAATATGTGCCAAATTCTTTCGCAATTATTTCCAAATTCTTTCGGAATTCGTTTTGAAACCTGTTGGAATGCGTTTGTCGAACTCTGTCGAAACTTGATTCAAATAATATCAGAATACTTCGGATTTCGAGTCAAACTTAGCCGGAAATCGTGTCGATTTCAGTTGGAATTCTTGTCGGAACTCGTGTAAAATTCTGTCAAATTTCGTTTGTCCGAATATGTGTTGAATTCGGTCGTATTTCGTACTGGTTTATGTCAGGATTCGATCGAGATTTATCTCGAATCCTATCCAATTTCATGTCGAATCTCACGTTTGATAATATCAGAATTCATGTCGGTCAAATACCTTCGAAATTCGTAAACAAGAGTTTACATAATTCGTTTTCAATTGTCGATTAAACAGTGCTATACTGGCTATGATCGCATATCAGTCCCATCTTCGCTGGATTTCCTATTCATATGTACAAGTCTTTCACAATAGTTTCTACCACAAAAACAAGCTAGAGTAAACGACCGATTTTGGATCTCTAGAGAAAGGGCTTCAAAACATCTGCTTATTTCTATCAAATAAAACGTTCGATACTAAACGAAATCACTCCATTCCATAGATGAAGGACTAATTTTTTAAACTGAAATTCGAAATGTACTTCAGTTATTGAGGTTTGCAACTTTCTCAAACGAACATATTCTTCTTTTTGGACAGTGCAACATATTTTGGACCCTCAAATGTTCACATTCACAGCACCAGTGCAGTTAAAGAAATTCATCACGGCGAAAAACGTCTCTGAAAATACGAAACAATACCGAGGCAGGCAGTCCACACCACATGTTACCACATGTTGCTTTATGAACAATTACTTCAACTTATGGAAATGATATCTTATAGTTAGAGTAAACATATTCTTAATTCACCAAAGTTTTCTTTATTTAAACTTTAACTTTATTCAGATTTTAAAGAAGTATTTTGAAGATACAAGCGATGCTTGTTACAGAATTTTGCATAGGATTTTAAAACATGGAAAACTCAGGAAATTTGTTTTCACATCTGGAATAGACACCCTGTTTGAATTCTGATGAAATTCTTTCCGAATTTTGTCAAATCTCGAGCTGATTTCTGTCGGAATTTTTTATCGAATTCTGTGAGAATTCGTGTCGAGTTATATCGGAATTTGTGTCGAATTATGTCGGACTTCGTGTCGAATTTTATCGGAATTCGTGTCTACTCCTGTCCAAATTCGTGCCGAATCCTGTCGGAATTTGCGTCAAGCTCTGTCGGAACTCGCGTCAAAATTCATCGGTATTCGTGTCGAATTCTGAGGAATACACTCTAACTTTCATCTACTCAGTTACTGAGTAAAATTGTATTGCCGTCTCTTGATTTTTCACGGAAATTTTAATTTGTTTCCATCAAAAGCGGGACTACTCATAGTTTTCTGCCGGAATTCATGTCGAATGTCGGAGTTCGTGTCGAATTTTGTCGGAATTCTTATCAAAATTCGTGTAGAAACTTGTCGGAATATGTGCTTGGAATTCGTGCCGTAATCTGTCGTACATCGTACCGAAAATCAAGATTTATTTCGAATGCTATCCAAATTTGTGTCGAATCCCATAGGAATTAGAGTTGAGTTTTGTCATGATTCGTCTTCCTTGTATCCTTCACATAAAAGCCTCGGTAGATTATTTACGCATCCAATCGGGAGGTTCGATCAAGATTCAACTCGAATCCTGTCAGAATTCATGTCGAATCGTCTCAAATCCTGTCGGAAATTAGATTCTTTAGAGTATTTTCAAATCATATCGGAAGATTCTATCGAGATTGAACTCGAAATTCGATATTCAACTTGATTTTCGTGTTTAATCTTCTCTGAATTCCGGCAAAATTGAATTCATAAAACCCACTACCTTTCCAGGATTTGCGGTCAAAATTTCTCCTGGTTGCATAAAGCCACTATTTAGACATTTAGATCTACTCTTGAGCAATGCATCACAACTGTAAAGCAGATGTTCCGAGGTTTCAAGTTCCATGTTACAGAAACGACAAATATCGTTCTGAACCTAGCCAATATTTTCAAAATGATATCTACTTTCTAGCTTTCTTATTGAGCTCTAAGAGCTTTTTGGTTACTGAAACATTGAGAATTATAAATCTCTTTGATTGAACACACTTTTTGGCGACCAACCAGTTGGTCATCAACGCAGAAAGGTTCTTGGCCAATAAACTGTGTGTTTGAAGCTTGTCTCGCAAGCTCGTCTGCCTTTTCATTATGGCTCACGTATGTTATGAGGAATGTCATTCCTAGGCTTCATCCAGTCTCCATTCACATTCATCACTGGCCCATATTGACAATTTTGTGAGATACTCAAGTGGCCAACTAAGTCGCCTGACTTGAATAACTTCAATCGTTTAAGATTTTGCATATTCTTTTCCGCTTCTAGCTGCACGAATTGATGCAATGGTAGCAGATTTAGAATAGCACAGAGGTTCCCAAACTTTTGGATATGCGACCCACCTAGCAGAATCCCATATTGCTTGCGACCCACCAGGTACCAAATGCATTGATTTTGTGAAAGGTCACGTTTGCGGAAAAGCCATCAGAATCCGAGTACCAACCTCCACCGCGGTTAGCTCTTTTTTGCAAATTTAATATCTTTCGGATGCTTGATTTGTCCAATCTCACATGTGCTTTACTGTTGTATATCCATAGTCAAGCGAGTGCACATTGTTTATTAAACATCTTATATATAAAAATGAAATGGTCTGTGTTCGTATCCGCTTAACTCGAAAACAACTGGATGGATTTTTTTCATTTCTTCAGCAGAAACATTCGTTATAGTTTCCGACGGGTTTATATGATATTTCCTAATGCGAAAATTACGAGTAAAGTTGAGCAAATCGTGAAAAACTAAAATTGTGATTCCCATGCGAACTTTGCATGGGCAGTTCGGAACGCACATTCTCGCCTACTATGCAGAACAACGTCTGCTGGGTCGACTAGTTAAAAGATAAAAATGAGTTCGCGTTAGATTGGACAAATTATAATAAATTGCTTTATATCCCATCATTGTATTTGTCAAAAATTCGCCATTTTTTTTGGATTGGATGTGGATTGGATTTGGATGTAATTTGGATTTGAATTGCATTTGAAATTTATGCAGATTGGATTTGAATTGGATTTCGATTTGATTAGGATTTGATGTGGATTGGATTTTGATTTGATTTGAATTAGATTTGAATTGTATTTTAAATAGATTTGGATTTGATTTAGATCGGATTTGAATTGGATTAGGATTGGTTTTGGATTGGGTTCGGGGCTTACATTTGGATTGTAAAGGACTTCTTTCTACTTGCCCAAATATCGTATAACAAAAAAAAAAGGCCGTTGACCTCGTCAGGTTTGTTGTTCCTTAATCATCCAATCATTAGTTAGATCCTAATTCAAAATATGGAATAGATTTGTGGGACAAAATAGTAACAAAATTATAAATTAAGATTTGTCTTTCGCGACCCACCACTGAAGAGCCCACGACCCCCCTGGGGGTCGCGACCCACAGCTTGGGAACCTCTGGAATAGCATCTAACGAAGGGGTGCTACGCATCGCTCCCGTTATAGAAGTGGACACTAACCTTTGCAGTTTTGTCAGCTTCTTCTGTGCAGTAGCCTCTTTTGTTTTTGGCCACCATACAAGAGCAGCATATGTCAGTTTTAGACGAATAATGGAAGTATAGATCCAATTAATACATTTTCTTCCAAATATTTTAGATCATAACTAGAAGACATTGGTTGTCCTTCCGATCTCACACTCAATATGAGCATTCCAGTTCAGTTTGGAATCCAAAATGACTCCCTCCCAGGTGTTTGACCGGTTCAGTAAGGGCGATTCAAATATGACGTCCACTATTTTTTTGGGATTTTCAGACGACCTCCCCCCCCCCCTCTGTCACGCTTTTTTGTATACCTAGTACATGTACTGTCACAAAATCCTAGACCCCCCCCTAAAACTTGTGACATCATTTTTGAACGACCCCTTAAGCTGAATTTTTAGTCCTCACTATGATGACAAAATCATCAGCAAAGCCTACAACCTCGAAGCCTTTTTCCTCTATTTTTTTTCAAAGATCGTCTACAACTAAGGACCACACTAGTGCTCTCCTTGAGGGCAACCTTTTGTTGCCCATAATGTGATAGACAAACTTCCCAGCTCCGAAGAGATTCTCTTTTTGCAAGCATGGTGTGAATCCATTTAATAAAGTTCGTGTCGAGGTTTATTTTCTTCATGGCACGATGCATTAACGAATAAGAAGCGTTATTGAAAGCTCCTTCAATATCTAAGAAAGAACAAAGCGCTAACTCATTTATAACGTTCATTGTTCCAAATGTAGATACGACGGTTCAGCATAAGCACAACATAATTTCGGATGAACTTTTTGAGGTTCATTCACCAGAGTGGAAACCAACTTGCTAACACAATATTATTTTTTCAACGCTCTGATTTCAGGAATCGAGGGATGAAAACATCTGTTTTAGGAAGTTTGCATCGCATTTAGGCCGATATTAACCAAACAGTGTGATTTCTAAGAGCCTCGAATTTCTTTTCCTAATAGAAAATATACAATTGGGTCATATAGCCCTACATTGTTTATGATTCCAAATGAAAGTGTATCAGTCAAAAATACACGAACCGATGTTATATACATTCTAATAATTGTCTGAGTGTTCAGTAAAATTATATTTTTGTGTTTGAGACTTTTTAAGACATGTTTTGGGCTGAGCAACGTCTGTTGCTGAAAAGACAACATATCAGAACGAATGTACCATCAGCCCAAAACGTCAGGCCCATATATTAACTGTCAAAGGTTGAGTCAATATTATTCCGTACGTCATACAAGACCGAAAACGGTGAGAAAGCATTTTCCATCTATTTTTTAATTTCAAATTAAGCAATGTTCCTTTCAACTTTTGATTCGGAAGAAAAACTGACGCGTTCAGGATGATGAACTTCATCGTTTCTTGAAGTAAAATCGAATATTTATACTTTATTCTAGTACCCAATTGTTCTACAAACATCATGCTATTTATCAAGCTTATTTCTGGGTTTCTAGTAAAGCATGACTAACCTTGTAATCACGATTTGATTAACTTTTTATTGCACAAAATTAGGTTTCAATTAATAATACCAGCGCGACTTACGGTTTCCCGGATGCTTACTTACGTCGATGATGGGGAATCTCAGGATCCGTCTGTTGTTCACCAGAAGTTGCCCGAATGATGATGATGGGCCAGTCAACCGACTTGACCGCGGAGCAATAAATGCGGCAATAGACGTCCGGAACCAATATTATAGGTTTTAAATGGTAACCAAATTGCGTCAATTGGCCGTGTTACCAATCCAAACTATCCCATTATTCACCTCGGAAACCAAAAAGAGAATCCCACTGCAGCCGGTGGCAGTCACATTGAACCAAAAAGCATTTCAATCATTCACTTTTTCCACCCTTCCGCCCTTTCGGGGTGTCGGTACGGGAAGAATTCCTGCTTTGATCTTTGGGCCAACAACGAGCCGAACGGAGCGTGAATCAGAGCCCTCTGCCTGAGCGCGAACGAACCGAACCAACGTGGGGAAAATCGCATGTTCAACTGCCATCCTCCTACGCATCATAGCGCTGTACTGTAAATCATAACCGTTGGAAAGTATATTCACTCTCGATTACGGGCACGGTTCGTGTGCGAAACCAACCATCATCAGCATCTTCTTCGGTCGGCAAAGCAGCACCACGATCAGAATGCAGCCACGACACCGGCCGGTCGGTGGTGGTGAATGAATTATGACTTTTTTTTGAGAAGTTTTTCTACGTCAAGGTGGAGAGGACAGCTAGGTGAGAAGATGATTCAATTTGAACTGGTCCGAATGACATAACCCCGAATGTCCCCCAGCTCCATTATTGTTGTTTTATTCCTCAGTTTAAATTAAATAATAATTAATTTCGTACCTTTCAATATTCAAAGTCGCATCATTTTCAGATGTGGAGAAACTCAATATTTCGTTAAAATGATTTCGTTCTGAAAGTCAACACCTTCGAACTGCAGCGTTTCGGAAAATCGCTCACTAATTGCCGGACCGCTAAAATTAAACTCTTCCTCGCAAATTGTGGAACGCCGGGTGGTGGGGAAGCCACTGAAAATAGGAACGCATTCCTTGCTCCACTTGCTGCTGAGGTGGAATTTTTATGTCGTCTGTCGGAGATTTTCTTTTACGGATTGAGAGGAAACCGACCAACGCGAGCCGAGGTAGGATGCAACAGGTGAGCGTGACAGGAAGGCCTCCTACCTATCAAGCGAGCGTGTGCGCTCAAGAAGTGGACTTCACAAGCCGAGAAAGAAAAATCGTAAATTTATGACGGGATATTGGATATTTCCGGGGCTGTCACTTTGCGGACCTGAGCTTAGTCTGGTCAGGTGAAATAGTTTTGACTGAAATTTTAGCAACTTATGGCATCAAGACAAATGTAGACGGAAACAAAAATAAAACCTGGCAGGATTCCGAATAGAGTTATAATTGGATTGAAATTCTAATTATGGAAGAAGCATTTTTGCTTTGTGTGTAGTCGAATCTCGATTGGGCTCGATATTTTTTCTTTTTCTCTTTATTACCGAGACTTTCAGCCCTGGGCTGGCTCGTCTCGGGGCTCGAATTAAATATCGACTATAATCAGACAAGTCGCAAACGAATTCCAACGGAATCGAACTTCCGCAACATCGAAATAAAATATCGAAGAAAAAATTAAAAGGAGAAAAGGAATACAATTTCCACAAAATTCGAATTGTGAAGTGAATTTTGTCAACATTTGGAATCAAATCCCAACAAAAATCAGTTCGTTTTCGCATCCTGTCGGGAATCAATTCCCAATCCTCTCGGGATGTAATTCCAATCCTGTTAGGAATTCGAAACTGAATCTTGTCAAAATTTGATTTGAAATCCTGTCGGAATTCATATCTAAATTCTGTAGGGATAAGATTTCGAATCATGACGGTATTCGATTTCGAATCCTGTCGGAGATTAGATTCCGAATCCTGTGGGGATTTGATTCCGAATCCTGTTGGGATTCAATCCCAAATACAATGGGGATGCGATTCCAACTCCTGTCAGGATTCGATTCCGAATCCTGTCGGGATCCGATTTCGAGTCATGTCAGGATTCAATTCCGAATACTGTCGCACTTCGTTTCAGCATCCTGTCGAGATTCGTTTCCAAATCCTGTTGGTATTCGATTCCGAATCCTGTCGGGATTTGAATCCGAATACAGTCGAGATTTGATTCTGAATCCTGTGGGGATTCGATTCTGGATCCTGTCGGATTCATTTCCGAACTCCGAGATTCCGAATCCTGTCGGGATTCGATTCCGAATCCTGTCGGGATTCGATTCCGAATCCTATTGGGATTCGATTCCGAATACTGTCAGGATTCGATTCCAAATCATGTCGCGATTCGATTCCGAATCCTGTCGGAATTCGATTCCGAATCCTGTCGAGATTCGATTCCGAATCTTGTCGGGATTCGATTCCGAATCTTGTCGGGATTCGATTCCGAATCCTGTCGGGATTCGATTCCGAATCCTGTCGGGATTCGATTCCGAATCCTGTCGGGATTCGATTCCGAATTTTGTCGGGATTCGATTCCGAATCCTGTCCTGATTCAATTCTGAATCCCGCCGGGATTCGATTCCGAATCCTGTCAGGATTCGATTCCAAATCCTATCGGGATTCGATTCCGAATCCTGTCGGGATTCGATTCCGAATCCTGTCGGGATTCGATTCCGAATCCTGTCGGGATTCGATTCCGAATCCTGTCGGGATTCGATTCCGAATCTTGTCGGGATTCGATTCCGAATCCTGTCGGGATTCGATTCCGAATCCTGTCGGGATTCGATTTTGAATCCTGTCGGGATTCGATTCCGAATCCTGTCTGAATTCGATTCCGAATTCTGTCGGGATTCGATTCCGAATCCTGTCGGGATTCGATTCCGAATCCTGTCGGGGTTCGATTCCGAATCCTGTCGAGTTCGATTCCAAATCCTGTCGGGATTCGATTCCGAATCCTGTCGGGATTCGATTCCGAATCCTGTTGGGATTCGATTCCGAATCCTGTAGGGATTCGATTCTTGTCAGGATTTGATTCCGAATGTTGTCAGCATTCCATTCAGAATTCAGTCGGATTCGATTCCGAATCCTGTCGGGATTCGATTTCGAATCATTTTGGGATTCGATTCCGAATCCTGTCAGAATATGATTTCGAATCCTGTCGATTTCCGAACTCCGAGATTCCGAATCCTGTCGGGTTCGATTCCGAATCCTATTGAGTTCGATTCCGAATACTGTCAGGATTCGATTCCAAATCCTTTCGGATTCGATTCCGAATCCTGTCGATATTCGATTCCGAATCCTGTCGAGATTCGCTACCGAATCTTGTCGGGATTCGATTCCGAATCTTGTCGGATTCGATTCCGAATCCTGTCGAGTTCGATTCGAATCCTGTCGGGATTCGATTCCGAGTTGTCGGATTCGATTCCGAATCCTGTCCTGATTCAATTCTGAATCCGCCGGGATTCGATTCCGAATCCTGTCAGGATTCGATTCCAAATCTATCGGGATTGATTCCGATTCCTGTCGGGATTCGATTCCGAATCCTGTCGGATTTCGACTCTGAAGCCTGTCGATTGCGAATCCTATCGAGATTCCGAGTCCTGTCGGGATTCGATTCCGAATCCTGTCGAGTTCGATTCCAAATCTTGTCGGGATTCGATTCCGAATCCTGTCGAAATTCGATTTCGAATCCTGTCGGGATTCGATTTAGAACCCCGTCGGGATTCGATTCCGAATCCTGTCTGAATTCGATTCCGAATACAGTCGGATTCGATTCCGAATCCTGTCGGATTCGATTCCGAATCCTGTCTGAATTCGATTAGGAATCGAATCCCGACAGGATTCAGAATTGAATCCGGACAGGATTCGGAATCGAATCCCGACAGGATTCGGAATCGAATACCGACAGGATTCAAAATCGAATCCCGACAGGATTAGGAATCGAATCCCGACAGGATTTGGAATCGAATCCCGACAGGATTCGGAATCGAATCCCGACAGGATTCGAAATCATATTCTGACAGGATTCGGAATCGAATCCCAAAATGATTCGAAATCGAATCCCGACAGGATTCGGAATCGAATTCCGACTGAATTCTGAATGGAATTCTGACAATATTCGGAATCAAATCCCGACAGGATTCGGAATCGAATCCCGACAGGATTCGGAATTGAATCCCAACAGAATTCGGAATCGAATCTGACAGGATTCGGAATCGAATCCGACAGGATTCAGAATTGAATCCCGACACAGAATTCGGAATCGATTTTCGACAGGATTCGGATTCGAATCCGACAGGATTCGGAATCGAATCCCGACAGATTCGGAATCGAACTCGACAGGATTCGGAATCGAATTCGACAGGATTCAGAATCAAATCCCGACAGGATACGGAATCGAATCCCGACAGGATTCGGAATCGAATCCCGACAGGATTCGGAATCGAATCCCGACAGGATTCGGAATCGAATCCCGACAGGATACGGAATCGAATCCCGACAGGATACGGAATCGAATCCCGACAGTATGATCCCGACAGAATCAAATCTCGACAGGATTCGGAATCGAATTACGACAGGATTCGGAATCGAATCCCGACAGGATTCGGAATCGAATCCCGATAGGATTTGGAATCGAATCCCGACAGGATTTGGAATCGAATCCCGACAGGATTCGGAATCAAATCCCGACTAGATTCGGAATCGAATCTCTAGAGGATTCTGAATCGAATCTCTAGAGGATTCGGAATCGAATCCCTAAAGGATTCGGAATCGAATTCCGACAGGATTCGGAATCGAATTCCGACAGGATTTGGAATCGAGTTTCCGATAGATTTCGGAATCGAATCCCGACAGGATTTGGAATCAAATTCGACGGGTTTCGGAATCGAATTCCGACAGGATTCGGAATCGAATTCCGACAGGATTCGGAATCGAATCCCGACAGGATTCGGAATCGAATTCCGACAGGATTCGGAATCGAATCCGACAGGATTCGGAATCGAATACCGACAGGATTCAAATTCGAATCCCGATTGGATTTGGAATCGAATCCCGACAGGATTCCGAATCGAATCCCGACAGGATTCGGAATCGAATCCCGACAGGATTCGGAATCGAATCCCGACAGAATTCGGAATCGAATCCCGACAGAATTCGGAATCGAATTCCTGAATTCTGAATGGAATTCTGACAAGATTCTACCGACAGGATTCGGAATCGAATCCCGACAGGATTCGGAATCGAATCCCGACAGAATTCGGAATCGAATCCCGACAGGATTCGGAATCGAATCCCGACAGGATTCGGAATCGAATCTCAACAGGATTCGGAATCGAATCCCAACAGGATTCGGAATCGAATCCCAACAGGATTCGGAATCGAATCCCGACAGGATTCGGAATCGAATCCCGACAGGATTCAGAATCGAATCCCGACAGGGTTCGGAATCGAATCCTGACAGGATTCAGGATTCGGAATCGAATCCCGACAGGATTCGGAATCGAATCCCGACAGGATTCGGAATCGAATCCCGACAGGATTTGGAATCGAATCCCGACAGGATTCGGAATCGAATCCCGACAGGATTCGGAATCGAATCCCGACAGGATTCGGAATCGAATCCCGACAGGATTCGGAATCGAATCCCGACAGGATTCGGAATCGAATCCCGACAGGATTCGGAATCGAATCCCGACAGGATTCGGAATCGAATCCTGACAGGATTCGGAATCGAATCCCCACAGGATTCGGAATCGAATCCCGACAGGATTCGGAATCGAATCCCGACAGGTTTCGGAATCGAATCCCGACAGAATTCGGAATCGAATCCCGACAGAATTCGGAATCGAATTTCGACAGGATTTGGAATCGAATTTCGACAGGATTTGGAATCGAATCCCGACAGGATTCGGAATCGAATCCCGACAGGATTCAGAATTGAATCCGGACAGGATTCGGAATCGAATCCCGACAGGATTCGGAATCGAATACCGACAGGATTCAAAATCGAATCCCGACAGGATTAGGAATCGAATCCCGACAGGATTTGGAATCGAATCCCGACAGGATTCGAAGTCATATTCCGACAGGATTTCAAATCGAATCCCAAAATGATTCGAAATCGAATTCCGACAGGATTCGGAATCGAATTCCGACTGAATTCTGAATGGAATTCTGACAATATTCGGAATCAAATCCCGACAGAATCCCTACAGGATTCGGAATCGAATCCCGACAGGATTCGGAATCGAATCCCGACAGGATTCGGAATCGAATCCCGACAGGATTCGGAATCGAATCCCGACAGGATTCGGAATCGAATCCCGACAGGATTCGGAATCGAATCCCGACAGGATTCGGAATCGAATCCCGACAGGTTTCGGAATCGAATCCCGACAGGATTCGGAATCGAATTCCAACAGGACAGGATTCGGAATCGAATTCCAACAGGACAGGATTCGGAATCGAATTCCAACAGGACAGGATTCGGAATCGAATCCCGACAGGATTCGGAATCGAATCCCGACAGGATTCGGAATCGAATCCCGACAGGATTCGGAATCGAATCCCGACAGGATTCGGAATCGAATCCCGACAGGATTCGGAATCGAATCCCGACAGGATTCGGAATCGAATCCCGACAGGATTCGGAATCGAATCCCGACAGGATTCGGAATCGAATCCCGACAGGATTCGGAATCGAATCCTGACAGGATTCGGAATCGAATACCGACAGGATTCGGAATCGAATCCCGACAGGATTCGGAATCGAACCCCGACAGGATTCGGAATCGAATCCCGACAGGATTCGGAATCGAATCCCGACAGGATTCGGAATCGAATCCCGACAGGATTCGGAATCGAATCCCGACAGGATTCGGAATCGAATCTCGACAGGATTCGGAATCGAATCCCGACAGGATTCGGAATCGAATCCCGACAGGATTCGGAATCGAATCCCGACAGGATTCGGAATCGAATCCCGACAGGATTCGGAATCGAATCCCGACAGGATTCGGAATCGAATCCCGACAGGATTCAGAATCGAATCCCGACAGGATTCGGAATCGAATCCCGACAGGATTCGGAATCGAATCCCGACAGGATTCGGAATCAAATCTCTACAGGATTCGGAATCGAATCCCGACAGGATTCGGAATCGAATCCCGACAGGATTCGGAATCGAATCCCGACAGGATTCGGAATCGAATCCCGACAGGATTCGGAATCGAATCCCGACAGGATTTGGAATCATATCCCGACAGAATTCGGAATCGAATCCTGACAGGATTCGGAATCAAATCTCGACAGGATTCGGAATCGAATCTCGACACGATTTGGAATAGAATCCCGACAGGATTCGGAATCGAATTCCGACAAGATTCGGATCGAATCCGACAGGATTCGGAATCGAATACCGACAGGATTCGGAATCGAATCCCGACAGTATTCGGAATCGAATCCGACAGGATTCGGAATCGAACTCGACAGGATTCGGAATCGAATTCCGACAGGGTTCGGAATCAAACCCCGACATGATGCGGAATCATATCCCGACAGAATTCGGAATCAAATCCCGACAGAATTTGGAATCAAATCCCGACAAAATTCGGAATCGAATCCCGACAGGATTCGGAATCAAATCCCGACAGGATTCGGAATCGAATCCCGACAGGATTCGGAATCGAATCCCGACAGGATTCGGAATCGAATCCCGACAGGATTCGGAATCGAATCCCGACAGGATTCGGAATCGAATCCCGACAGAATTCGGAATCGAATTCCGACAGAATTCGGAATCGAATTCCGACTGAATTCTGAATGGAATTCTGACAAGATTCGAAATCGAATTTCAACATGATTCGGAATCGAATCCTGACAGGATTCATAATCGTATCCTGACAGGATTCGGAATCAAATCCAGGCAGAATTCGGAATCAACCCTCAATAGGTTTCCAGATAGGCGACAGGATTCGGAATCGATTTCCAATCCTGTCAGGATACGATTTCGAATCCTGTTGAGATTCAATTTCGAATCCTTTAGGGATTAGATTCCGAATCCTATCATTCGATTCCAAATCCTATCAGGATTCGATTTAGAATCTTGTCGGATTCGATTCCGAATCCTGTCGGGATTCGATTTAGAACCCCGTCGGGATTTGAATTCGAATCCTGAATCAGTTCCGAATCTTGTCGCGATTTGCTTTCAAAATCTGTCGAGATTCGATTCTGAAATCTGTCAAAAATCAATTCCGAATTCGTTTGGAATTCGATTCCGAATTCTGTCGAAAATCAATTCCGAATCCTGTTGAGATTCGATTTCGAATTCTGTCGGAATTTCGATCCGATTCCGAATCTTCCCGAACTAAAATCCGGATTTAAAATAAAATGTTGACAGGATTTGGAATCGAAACCCGAAAGAATTCACATTCAGCGTAGAACACTTATTCGATTTAAAGTCGAATCGCAATCCAATGCTTACAGAATTTGTAGTCAAATCGCGGCCGAATTCGATGTCGAACATAGTCGGGTTTTGGCGTAGAATTTCCATCGGATTTGAGATCGAAACCACACCAGTAGAATCGAAATAAAATATTGCCGGGATTTAGTTACGCAAAAATATAATCTAAACAAATCCTGACGGAATTCTGAGCAAAAGGGATTAAAAAATCAAATACAAAAGTTGATATCAATTAGAATCGGAAAAAAATCTAATGGGTTTTAAAAGCGAATCTTGACAGGCTTTGAAATCTGCGACATAAAGAGTATCAATAGGACGTTGCTACAATTGTAAACAAAACCAACGAAACGAATAAGAAAAATTTGAATTGAAAAATTGACACAGGTATCGCCGTTTATAAAATAGTTAAGGAAAAAAAGTTGATTAGTCTTACATCAACATTTGGAAGACATTCATAAAAATTAAAGCAAGAAAGTCAATTTATCATTCATGTCACTCCACTCATAAGTCTACTTTTTAATTTTTCCTTGATTTAACTGCATTGCTATTCCATGCAACCTCCGACAGCTGGCGGTTGTACAAACAGGGACAAACGGAGTGATAATGCAAAAATACTATCGAATGCTGTATGTGCATGTGACGTTGTGTGGTTTGTTATGCAAGCAACCGTGGCCGCGGAGGAGCCAGAAATTAATTGCCACGTGACCGTCGTCGACGACGACAACGACGACTACAGAGACATCGACGCCGGCGACGAACGACGATTCAGTACGTGTCGTAAAATGCCACTATCTGCAACAGCTGCCGCCACCGCCGATGCTACGTAAATAGTGTTTTCTAGCTTCAGTTTTACTGGGCTTAATATTTTTCTATGGCAGGGGTTCTCAAGTTCGGAAGGGTTGAGTGATGCATCCCAAACGAGATGATTGCCTCTGATCAACTATCGTTGGGCCATAAGTGCTTTCGCAAGCTTATTCGTCCAAACGTTCTTCGTTTGTTTCTTGTATAAAAAATCATGAAAGTCCTCATAGCTACTAAGAATATTTCACTTTCTGGTAAATATCATTTGATTATATCATTTTTCAATAATCCTTCCTCCAACATAACATATTAAATGCTGGAAGAATGAAAAAGATAGAATAATTCGATCATATAAAAATTTCTTCAAAGTGAGATACTCACTTTTTTATTTTTTGTACTCAGTCACTTTTGAAAAACGATGCCCTGATTGACAGCACCTGCTCCGGTCCTATTGCACATGGATCGCATCACATTGCAAAATTGTCATTAGTATTAATGGCTTTTAATTTGACTACACGATGCGACGTAGATTGCTCTATGCCAAAGCCGTTGTTGTAACAAAACGAACTTCCCTCCAACAACGGGGACGATGCGACGATGGGGCAAATAAATATTGTGACGATGGATGTTGATAGCGCCTATGTACAGCCCGACCTTATAGGAGAGTGTAGTGCAGAGCAGCGGCGGTTGGTACTTTCGGTGTCAATCAATGCTTTAATAACACACACTGGCTGCAGCGGGCTACAGTCCCACTGCAATGCACTACATAGTAAGGCCCGGCTGTTTGGCGATCGGACCGATGTCGTAACTGAGTGGAAGAGTGTAGCAAATTTCGACGCGGCTGGAAAAGGGTGAGAAATGTGTCACCACCGTTTCGGCAGAGAAGAGGTTGCTTTGCTATTTCTATCATTGAGAAGAGAGCCCGAGCAAAAAGTACGCTTCCCCAAAATTGCACTAATACCAAATACGTTAATGTCTTATTTGTGGTTCACAGAATTTGTACTTCTAAAATGTCCAAAAGCTAAAACTAGTCAATATCTATTTATTCGGCCCAACTCTACAAGTTAATTATACGCTTCTTTTTCACTGACAGCATGGCCAACACGTTCGGCGAACTTAGGACAGATAATTATTTTCCACGATATGAGCGTTTGCTGGCACCCATCGCGGTAACGTCCACCACCACCATCACGAACACCAAGTGAGCGCCAGCTGAACGAATCGTTATTGTTTGAAAGAAGGTTGTTCAGATTTGGGATCTATTTTGCCTGCGGGAGAATGTTCCGTGACGAACGGCGTTGGTGGCGGCGGCAACAGCCAGGTGATGGCGAAGCGGATTGTGTTTTGTAACGGTTAATTGCTGTCACCCCATCCACCGTTGTACTACGGAGCGTTGAAGGTTTCCTTTCGAAACCACTTGCAGTAGATTTGATTGATAAAAAAATATTATAAAATGAATTAAATGTGACAGTTCAAATCCATTGAATAACAATTGAATTGTTTGATTTCAATTGCATGCGTAACCATAAAAGCAAACACCAATACTATTCGAAAACAAGTTTCAATTGGAAGCAAATCATCCCCATCGCTTTCGGAAACGAGTCTCGAAAAAAATTGGAATCAAATCCTGACATGATTCAGATTCACGAAAGCTTGAAATATTATTCGAAATCAAATCCAAGCATAAATGAGAAGCGAATTCCGATAGGATCGGAAACAAATAAATCCCAAATGAATTCTAGAAAGAAAATTTGTACAATTCTGAAACAAAACCAGGATTCAGAAGAGTTGGACTGACACTCGATATCGAAAATAGAATACAATCAAAACAGAACTCTAAAACGAATCCAGACAAGTTATAAAAACGAATCCCGATATGAACTTGAATTTTAAATCTGGATTACGACTCCGAATATAAATCCTTAAAAAAAAACCTAGAATAGTTCGAACACGAATTCCAAATGTATTTAGAACAAGCATTCCTAAAATAATACGGGCATGAATGCCTGAAAGAAATTCAAAACGATATAAAAAAAGAACGAATTCCACAAATAATTCGACTACGAGCTCCTGAAGGAATACGAGAACGAATTCAATAAATAATACCAATAAGAATACCGCAAACATTCAAATACGAATTCTGACAGAATTTGGATGCGAATCACGACAAAAAGAAAGAGAAAATCCCGTCAGGATTCGGAAACTATTCCCGAATGGTTTTGAAAACGAATTACGACCAGATTTAAAATCGAATCTAGACAAAATGTGCAAACGAATCCCGTCCAGAATCAAATTCAGAAACAATTTCCGACCGGATTTATAAACGAATTTCGATGGGAAAGTAATCCTGACCGCACTAAGAAAAAAATGCGATTATAATCAAAAATGAATCTCAACCGCATTCGTAAACGAAGCGAACGGATTCCGAAACAAATCCCAACCAGATGCGAAATCGAATCCAAATTCGTGTTCGAATCAATCATTGAACTAAAGACGAATCCTTGTTGAGGTTCGAAATTCGTATATCTAAAAGTAATCGGGATTCGTGGTAGAATCCAGTCGGAATTCGTGCTAAACTCGTCAAACATTCGAGCTAGAATAATTCTTCCTGGGATGTGTTCGAATCCTATCGCGATTTGTGTTCGAATCCAGTCGGTATTCGTGTTCGAATCCAGTCGGGATTCGTGTTTGAATCCAGTCGGAATTCGTGTTTGAATCCAGCCGTGATTCGTGTTCGAATTCAGTCCAGATGCGTGTTCGAATCCAGTCGGAATTCGTGTTCGAATCTAATATCGGGATTTGTGTTCCGAATTCTGTAGGGATTTGTGCTCGAGATCCGTCGAAATCCTGTGTTCAAATCTGTCGGATTCGTGTTGGAATCCTGTCGGGATCCTGTGTTTGAATTCTGATGGGATTCGTGTTCCAACCCTGTCGTAATTCGTGACCGAATCCTGCCAAGATTCCTGTTCGAATCCTGTCGGATTCCTGTTCAAATCCTGTCATGATTCGTGTTCGAATCCTGTCGGTTTTTTTGGTGTTCGAATCCTGTCGGGATTCGTGTTCGAATCCTGTCGGGATTCGTGTTTGAATCCTGTCAGGATTTGTGTTCGAATTCTGTTGGGATTCGTGTTTGAATCATGTCGGGATTCATGTTCGAATCTAATCGGGATTCGTGTTCGAATCTAATCGGGATTCGTGTTCGAATCCTATCGCGATTCATGTTCGAATCCTATAGGGATTCGTGTTCGAATCCTATAGGGATTCGTGTTCGAATCCTAGAGGGATCCGTGTTCGAATCCTACAGTGATTTGTGTTCGAATCCTATAGGGACTCATTTTCGAATCCTATAGGGATTCATCTTCCAATCCTAAAGGGATTCGTGTTCGAATCCTATCGGGATTCGTGTTCGGATCCTATCGGGATTCGTGTTCGGATCCTATCAGGATCTGTGTCCAGAATCCTATCGAGACCAAGTTCGTGTCTTAATCCTATCCACTGTGTTCTGAATCCTATCGGATTCGTGTTCGAATCCTATCGGGATTCGTGTTCGAATCTATCGGGATTCGTGTTCGAGAATCCTATCAGGATTCGTGTTCCGAATCTATCGGGATTCGTGTTCGAATCCTATCGATTCGTGTTCGAATCCTATCGGGATTCGTGTTCGAATCCTATCGGGATTCGTGTTCGAATCCTATCGAGTTCGTGTTCAAATCCAGTCGGACTCAGTTCAATCGATTCGAATCTATCGATCGTGTTCAAGATCGTTCGAATCCATCGATTCGTGTTCGAAGATCCTATCGGAATTTGTGTTCGAATCCTATCGGGATTCGTGTTCGAATCCTATCGGGATTTGTGTTCGAATCCTATAGGGATTCATGTACGAATCTATCGGGTCTGTGTTCGAATCTATCAGGATTCGTGTTCGAATCCTATCGGATTCGTGTTCGAATCCTATCGGGATTCGTGTTCGAATCTCATATCGGGATCGTGATTCATTCGAATCCGTGTCAACTATGAAGATTCGTGTTCGAATCCTATCGGGATACGTGTTCGAATCTATCGGATTCGTGTTCGAATCCTATCGGGATTCGTGTTCGAATCCTATCGGGATTCGTGTTCGAATCCTATCGGGATTCGTGTTCGAATCCTATCGGGATTCGTGTTCGAATCCTATCGGGATTCGTGTTCGAATCCTATCGGGATTCGTGTTCGAATCCTATCGGGATTCGTGTTCGAATCCTATCGGGATTCGTGTTCGAATCCTATCGGGATTCGTGTTCGAATCCTATCGGGATTCGTGTTCGAATCCTATCGGGATTCGTGTTCGAATCCTATCGGGATTCGTGTTCGAATCCTATCGGGATTCGTGTTCGAACCCTGTATTCGAATTCTGTCGGGATTCGTGTTCGAATCCTATCGGGATTCGTGTTCGAATCCTATCGGGATTCGTTTTCGAATCCTATCGGGATTCGTGTTCGAATCCAGTCGGAACTCGTGTTCGAATCGAGTCGTGATTCGTGTTCGAAGCCTATCAGGATTCGTGTTCGAATCCTATCGGGATTTGTTTTCGAATCCTATCGATTCGTGTTCGAATCCTATCAGGATTCGTGTCCGCATCCTATCAGGATTCGTGTCCGAATCCTATCGGGATTCGTGTCCGAATCCTATCGGGATTCGTGTCCGAATCCTATCGGGATTCGTGTCCGAATCCTATCGGGATTCGTGTCCGAATCCTATCGGGATTCGTGTCCGAATCCTATCGGGATTCGTGTCCGAATCCTATCGGGATTCGTGTTCGAATCCTATCGGGATTCGTGTTCGAATCCCATCGGGATTCGTGTTCGAATCCTATCGGGATTCGTGTTCGAATCCTATCGGAATTCGTGTTCGAATCCTATCGGGATTCGTGTTCGAATCCTATCGGGATTCGTGTTCGAATCCTATCGGGATTCGTGTTCGAATCCTATCGGGATTCGTGTTCGAATCCTATCGGGATTCGTGTTCGAATCCTATCGGAATTCGTGTTCGAATCCTATCGGGATTCGTGTTCGAATCCTATCGGGATTCGTGTTCGAATCCTATCGGGATTCGTGTTCGAATCCTATCGGGATTCGTGTTCGAATCCTATCGGGATTCGTGTTCGAATCCTATCGGGATTCGTGTTCGAATCCTATCGTGATTCGTGTTCGAATCCTATCGGAATTTGTGTTCGAATTCAGTCGGAATTCGTGTTCGAATCCAGTCGGAATTCGTGTTCGAATCCAGTCGGGATTCAAGTTTAAATTATATCAGGATTTGTGTTCGAATCCAGTCGGGATTCGTGTTCGAATCCTGTCGGGATTGGTGTTCGAATCCTGTCGGCATTCGTTTCCAAATCCTGTCGAGACTCGTGTTCGGATCCTGTCGGGATTCGTGTACGAATCTTGTCGGGATTCGTGTAAGAATCCTGTCAGGACTCATGTTAGAATCCTGTCGGGATTCGTGATCGAATCCTGTGTGGAATTCTGTCGAGATTTGTGCCGATAAAATCCAAACACGATTATCGTTGGGATTCAAACACGAATCACGAATACGAATGCCGTCAGGATTTGGATACGAATCCTGACAGGATGCGAACACGAGTCCCGACAGGATGCAAATACGAATCCCTATTGAATTTGAAGATGACAGAATTCGAACACGCATCTCGACAATATTCAATCACTAATCCCGACAGGAATCGAATAGAAGGCCGACAGGATGCGGACGTGAATGCTGACGGTTTCGAACACGCACACCGACAGGAATCGAACATTAGTTCCAACTGAACTCGAACACAAATTCTGACAGGTTTAGAATGCGTATTCTGACAGGATTCGACTACTAATTCCTCAGGATTCGAACACGAAATTCGGAACTGGATACGAACAAGCATTTAGCAAGGAATCGAACACAAACACTGAAAGGTTGAGAACACGAATGCTTAGAGAACACATACGCGAATACCGAAGTGATTCATGCACAAGTACCTACAGGATTAAAACACAAATCCTAACATACGAATATGAATTCAACAGGGCTCGAACATGAATCTAAAACGAACACGAATTACAAAAGAATTTGAACGCGAATCGCGACCGCATTCAAACACGAATCTTGCCCGGACTCCAGGCACAATTTGAATAAGATTCTCGACACGATTCGAATGAGATTTCCGATTGCGAATGCTGGGTGAAATCGAATACGAATCCGGATATAATTTGTACACAAATTACGAAAGGATTCGAACAATAATTGCAACAGGTTTCGAACACAAATCAGATAGAATTTGAACACCAAATCGACATGATTAGAAAACGAATCCCGCCCGGATTCGATTATGAATTCCCACAAAGTGCGAACATTAATCTCGGCAGAATTCAAACACGAGTTCTGACTGGATTTGAACACAAATCTCGCCCGGATATAAGCACAAATCATGACAAGATTCGAAATCTAATTCCGACATGATGCCAACACGAATCCCGACAGGAATCCAACTAAAATATTTTTTGGACCTAATTCGAAAGAGAATGCCGATGGGATTTGAAAACGAATCCTGACAGATTCAAACCCGTATCTCGATTGAATTCGAACACGAGTCCCGACGAATTCGTACACAACTATTGACAGCATACGAATCCAGAAGATATTCAAACGTATATTCCGGCAGGATTAGAACGCAAAGCTCGGCAAGATTCGAATACCTGACGGTTCAAACACAAATTCCGACAACAAACCTGGAACTTGAAACCCGAATAGAATTGAGCACATAACCCTAGAGAGTTCGAACACGAGCCCCGACAAGATTTGAAGACGACTTCCGACAGTAGTAATTAGTGGAAGTAAAGTTCGAATGTACTAGGTAGCAACTACAGACAGTATTTTAAATGCAATCCCGCCAAGTTATTCCGGACCGAATCTCGACGAGGTTCGAAACCGAATCGCGATACACGCTAACTTTCACTTACTCAGTGACTGAGTAAAATTGTATTGCCCTCTCTTTTCTTCTCACGGAAATTTTACTCATTTTCCGCCAAAAGCAGGATAACTCATAGCTATGAGTAGTCCCGCTTTTAACGGAAACTGTGTAAAATTTCCATGAGAAAAAAAGAGATAGCAATACAATTTTACTCAGTCTCTGAGTAAGTGAAAGTTAGAGTGTAGAATATACAGAAGATGTTTTGTCAAATTTGA
This sequence comes from Armigeres subalbatus, assembly GCF_024139115.2. Lineage (NCBI taxonomy): Eukaryota > Metazoa > Arthropoda > Insecta > Diptera > Culicidae > Armigeres > Armigeres subalbatus. The sequence goes on from NC_085139.1 coordinate 290,138,744, forward strand.
ACGGGGTTTAGAAGCAAGCTTCGATAGGGTGTTCAAATGAATTTTCCAAAGAACTTCGAGACGACTTTGGAAGCAAATTCCAAAATACAGTCGCCTATCCACATCTCGATATTGAAGAGACCATCGAGATAGGGAGAGATCGAGGAATGGAAGGAGAATTGAAATGGGTACTAGATCCAAAAAAAGCTCGTTGCCATGAAAAAAACGACAACAAAACAAATGTCATTTCCTGTTGTTGATGTGATTGTTATTGTTCAAAGATGGTCTAGTAGCCTAAAAATTTGAACATATCGACATAAGGAAAGTAAATCCTGGACAAAATATGATCAGAACACATCGAGATAGGGAGGTTATCGAGATGTAGAGAGCCCAAATGTATGTACATTGAAGGGACTGAGGAAACCATCGACATAGGGAGAGATATCGAGATATAGAACATCGAGATGTAGAGAGTCGACTGTACACACTTATCTCATTTCACCGTATTCGGTAAATTTTACCGAAATCTCAACAGCAGAACTGTTCGGTAATTTATTTTACAGATTTTTTGTAATTTTTTCCATTGCTCAACTGTCAAAATCACCGAAAATCAGTTAAATTATTTACCGAACAGTTCTGCTGTTGAGATTTCGGTAAAATTTTACCGAATTCGGCGATTTATTTTAAGTGTGTATTGTCGTAAGTGATCTCTTTAGAATTAGAACATGTCCTAAAGGATAAGAAAAGAAGTTGGTCATGATTTCATTATAATTGGACCCGAAGATATTTGAAATCAAATTCCAGTAGAATTTGAAGCAAGTTATTTTATTCAACAGATATGAAATTACCAGGAAAAGATTCAAAACAATTAAGAGCTTTATGAGGCTCTTTTAGTGGAATTTCTGCACCTGCCATAAGACGAGTTTAGTACTATTCCATCTAATTCCACCATGTTGTAATTTTTACAAATACGTATTTCGACCTCAACTGTAAGACCGTCTTCAGGTGAAATACGTGTCTGTAAAGATGACAACGTGGTGTAATTAAATGGAATAGTACTAAACTTGTCCCATGACAGGTGAATTAAGAACAACCAAGTTGTAGGAAGGATTCGAAATAAAAGTCGGAAAGTTAAAAAACGAAATAAATTAGGACATGACTTCGAACGAATTCAAAACGAACTCATTGAGGACTGATCGCGAGTTTCGAAAGGATTTCGAAAGGGCTCTAAGTTCCGCTCTGATTCACAATTCCGGAGGGATAAGCAACGATTTTAATGAATTCGTATTCTACATTTTTAAACCGTTCCAAACAATTTCAAATTCATTCGAAGCCTATCCTGACGAAAATTCTACTAAGTTTCATATGAGAAATAGATAACATGTTCAAAATAAATTATAACAAACTTTCATAGAATTTATCGGACAGTATTGGAAAAGAAATTAGGTATAGCGCATTAATGATTAAAGTTCGTATTATTATAATAATCGTCACACACTTGTTTCGACCAACATTTTTTTTTCTTTTTTCTTTCTCATCTCGACAAAAAAAGCTTAATCCAAAACTAGTTCCAAATGACAAGAGTCTTCATCTTCATGGACCGACGTAATTTTACGAGCATCCAAGTGAAAGTCTCCCACAAGGAAAACCTCATTTTCTTGCGTAAATAGTCACAACAGTACATCGGTACACGCACGCAGTCCTTCCACCGCTTCGCCTGCACTCCTCGCCCTTGTCCAGTCTAATTAATGTCGCTTTCTAGTGTTTTATGTCCAACGAAACGAACGAGACTCTCCTCTTATCTAGGAGACCAGCGAGGTACCTACCTTGTAATGGCAAATCGCGCGCACGAGTTAGTCACTCAGTCAGTCAGTCAGTCAGTTGCAAGGCTCGTCTAACCATGCGGAATCAAATCTATTAAATTAAATTACTCCACTCCATGTCTGTCGCCAGCGTCATCGTCAACAACAGAACCAGGCATCAGGTAACCAACCACTCGCAGTGTAGATTGCAAACGGGCAAAGAAATTCACTCCTCATTAGCGATGATGACGCTGACGACGACGACGATGGTCAGGACACAAATAAAAAAAACGTAATCTCCGTCAGAAATGAGGAAGTGCCGTTTCTTGTCCTCGCAGAGACATCGTCGTTAGTCGATGTTTCACTTTTATCGATCCGATTGGTCGCGACTGGTGACATGACGCTCGGCAGCCTAACGGATTGGAACAAACGTGATACAGTGATAAGCTGTCTTGTCCACTCGAGAGTGTTCCCCATGTGCTGACCGACTGATAACGGCTGCAGTGCAGCGGCGAGTCTCTGACCCGGCCGAAAGTAGGGCAACGCTTGTTGCAACAAAACTTTCATTTGTCGGCTATCACGTCGCCTTGATCGGATTAACTACCTCTTTCGAGAACCGTGGAAAATTGAATTGCGCTCGCTGCGAACAAATAAACAAACAAAAACTTCCGTTCATTGGCGTGAGAGCCATAAAAGTTGCAGTATCGAAAATTACGAACACGTGTGTTCCGTGTGGAAGTCCGCCAAAAACGTGCGTAAGATTGTCGCCGTTCGATTGGAACTCGAAAGAAAAACGGTGCACCGCTGCCGAACGTTGGTCATAACTGAAAATATTGTTTGCATAAAATTGATTTTTTTGTTTTCGTAAAATTACTATCCGAGGAGAAGAAAAGAAAAGAAGAAATCTTTTCTCATTTGAGAAAAATGCTAGAACAAAAGCTGTTTGACATAGATAAAATTAGTTGAAAACGAAAAAAGGTCTTGATTGTTGATAAATTGTTACAGTTACAGTCTAATGAAACCATAAAGGTGTGTCAAATATTTCTTTTTCTATCAATAAAGGTTGGAAGGTGCAGAATTTGAAGGTGCTCTACAGTCATCATGGGCGAAAAGAGGGTTAAATGTCGTTATTCGCTAGATAGAAGCAATACGATAGGATCTTCAGTTGGAAGTTTAATCGATCTTGTTTATGAATTAATAACAAATGGCCTTTGTTAAATCTGTGATATAGAGTTTTAATCCAATAATCGACGCCACTGTGCAACGATACCACAACGGTGGAGCATCTTGGGAGGGCAGAGACGGGCGAAACCCAAAAGAGCACGAAACCCAATTTGTACGGATTGTAAACAGTAATAAAACAAGTTACGGGGGATTTTCAGGAAGGCCCCTACACGGAATATCACGATCCAGCGCGCCTTGTTCACCGAAAATGCATTCACGAGCAGAAACGGCAACGGTCGGTGGGGGGGGGGGACTTGTGCGGAGGAGAAGATTGCATGTCGTAAAATTTGATGACGAGTTTTATTGGCGTGTTTCTTTGGCCGATGGAGAATTTTGATGATGGGTAATCGGAGAGCACACCACGGCCGTCCAAGCCAATATAAGGTGAATGCCAGGGCGAATGTAGTGCACCAATTAGTGTACTGCTGATGTAAGAGTCGCCAATGACGGGGTATGATTACCATCATCGAGGCTGATATTTGATCTAAGAATGGCACTCGAGAAAAAGGAGTGTAATTATCTATGGAAAATGTCGAAAACATGAAACAAGAGACTCATGTCATTACTCATTATATTCTTATCTCATGGTGTCCATTCAAAATCGATTTTCAGATTCTTGTTTTTTTCCCGGTTGGAGGAACTGGAACTAAAATATGACATTAGCGGATCTAAACAAGAAATCAGCCAATTTGTATGTTTGATTTATTAGAGGGAGGACTAGGAAGCTCTTAGATGCGTTTAGTATGAATCAATCAGTTTAGTCACATGCGGAATTGAAGGAATTAGAATCCACAATTATTTTTTTATGTGAATTCTAATTCTAGAACAGACAATCTCCAAAGATGAGCCAGACTAGGTCTGCAAGTCTCTTTCATAAAGACAATCAATCAATTAGTTCAAGAAATTCCTATATTACTTTTGATACAACAGAAAAAGCAGAAGCACAATTTCTTCTTCAAATGAATTAGGTGAACACGCTAACTTTCACCTACTCAGTGACTGAGTAAAATTGTATTGACCTCTCTTTCTATCCCATGGAAATTTTACTCAATTTCCGTCAAAAGCAAACTCAAAACTATGAGTAAAATTTCCGTGGGAAGAAAATAGACGGTAATACAATTTCACTCAATCACTGAGTAGATGAAAGTTAGAGTGTAGATTTTCCTCTCGAAATTCTTCAAGATGGATTAATCTCAAACAATCTTCTAAAGATAACTCAAGAATCCCTTGATATTGCTTCAGAATTTTATTGATGATGTTCGTTGACCCTCTAAGACCCGTGTTTTTGTTTTCACTGCTCAAAAACACTCTTAACCCTCTACAACCCAAACTTTTGTTCTCGCTAAAAATCACTATATTGCTTCCTAAAATCGATCTAAACACGTTTTTGGCAATGAAAATTTTCAATTCGCGATTTCATCAATTTCACGTTTTGATTTTTCAGAATTTGATTTTTCGTCCAAAAAACATTTAGAAGGAAATCAGCAAGAAAACAGGGAGACTATTGAACGCCTGATTGGATCTAAATGTCTTAATGCAATAGTCAGGGTGGCCACTGAAAGTCGATTTTCAAATTCCCGGTTTTTTCCCGCTTTTCCCGGTAATTTTTGTCAAATTTTCCCGGTTTTAATTTAACTTGAAAAAAATCAGGGTAAGAGTTTTTTTTACCTTTATACTTAAATTATTAATTAAATAATTTGAACAAAGATTTAACCCGAAGACAATCTTCGTTTCCGACCAAAATAATTATTCGGTTTTCTAAAAAAGATTTAAACACATTTTAGGCAATCAAAACATTCGATTCGTAATTTATTCTATTTTTCCTTTTTTTAATTTCTAGAAGTAATGTCTAGAAAGTAAATCTTGGATTTTTTTTATTGGAAACTTTAAACGTTCCCGCTTCGCCTTATAAGCAGGTGGTCGTAGGTTCAATTCCAGACCCGCCCCTTTCCTACTTTGTATTTCTATCATAGTGATTTCTGTGTCTTACGTTCTACCAAAACGATTCCTACTGTTAAATCCTTCCACACTAACAATTCCAAAACCTCCCGTGGTACCTATAAGAGGTCGTAGAGTTCTCTGCATCTTTCTTAGTAGGTGTCCAACTAGCCATCCTTCCCCCTCCTCAGCATTCACAAGGACGTGGCTAGGATAGATCTCGTCTATTGGAGAGTGCATTGCTTCCATCTAAGAGATAGTGATTAGTTCCAAATCAATATCAGTGGTAACGGATGAAAGTGATGCTATTCTAATACAGTAGTCTTGGCTTGTACCACCTACGAATTTGTGCGAATTGCTCAATGCTAATGCTAATGCTATTTGCGAAAAAATACTAAAGATATTTTACTTTTTAGAATATTATACACATATTCATGAAATATTAAAAAATTATCATTTTCAATGATTTGTAGAATTTTTAAATATAATTCCAAACAACTCTTGAACATGTATTAAAATATGTATTATTTACCATATTCATTTTTATTCGAATTCTGTACCGTTGGAAATTACATGCAAAAAACAGATGTACATACAAAGGCAAACTTGGACATTAGAAGAATAACGTAAAGATAAAAACATTCATTTGAAAAAATGAATATTTCAATATTCGATTCTATGCTTTTATATCTTATAATATTTATTAAATATAGCCGGGGTTAATTACTCATATTTTTGCCCAAGTTTTTGTTTAACAGATATAATTAATCACAAATCGTTTAGGTCCTATACTAGACGATATCGCTCAACCCCATAACTGAGGATATCCTACAACAAATGTACACATAAGTACAAAGTCAGTCAAAAAGCCGATTACTCGAAATTGGAATCAAAATGATCTAGAAGCAAATGAATCTGGAAAAAACTACTTATTTTTTATGCCTCACACATTATGTACTAAAATCAAATAATTCAGTTAGAATGCGATTGAATAATGAAAATTAAAGAGTAAATCTTTCCCCTTATATCAACTTCATTGAACACTTTGAAGAATTTTGAATGTAAGTTGTCCGAAATTTATTTTTTCCCGGTTCATGTTCTGAATTCCCGGGTTTTCCCGCTTTTTTTCCCGGTGACTTCAATTTCCCGTCTTTTTCCCGCTTTTCCTGTTTTTCCCGGTTCGGTGGCCACCCTGAATAGTGCTAGCTATTGATGGGTCTAAACACCACTTGAATGTGGATATGCGGTAGTAAACCAGACAAAAGAGCCAGTATGTCGTATCAAGCTGCAAGGGATTGTATCGGTGTTTCACGCTGAGTTGTTAGCATACCGGGCATTGCGACATGCTGAGGAACATCAGGAGCGGAACTTTTCGATAATTTTAGTTCTTTAAGTAGACTGACAAGCTTACTCTACCGGAGATTGTAACCTTAATCACCTCCACTATGGTACAAAACACAGGACAATTCGAACTCTCGAGGATAACGGTAAATCTGTTACACTAATGTGGGTCCCTGCTCACCGGAATCTTGCCATTAACGAAGCAGCGGAAACAGAAGCTAAAAGAGCTTGCCTAGAGGGAAATCCAGAAACATACCATTTCTCTTCATATGATATCGCGTTCCCAACTAAAGTTAACGCATTGAATACTTTGCAAGGAGCTTGGAACAGTGGAGATTCTGCCACAGTATTCTATCTTCCGTTGATTTTACCCCTTGGTTTATCGGCTTCAATCTAAATCGACGCCAGATTGTAGTTTTCTCAAAACTTATCAGCAACCACTCCAGGATACTCATATGTGAATATGTACGTTATGTGGAAGATATTGATTTGAAAAATGTATTGGAGGTAACCACTTTCCCTTCGATGGGACTCGAACCCATGACCCTACAGTACGCTAGACTGGTGCTTTAACCAACTAAGCTACGAAGGACCTCCGTCGGCCTTCGCAACCTAGCGGCTACTGAACGAGCTCGAGATTCCCAAATTGGACGCATAGTCAAATCACTCGCAATCCATTTCTCAAGCCAATACTTCCACATGTGTATTGTACACGTCCACATTAGAGGGCGTGAGTATTTAGAATGTCTGGCGGCTATACACATTCTTCATCAGCAACGGTACTGATCAAGTGAGGTTGTGTAAGCATTTGCCAGTCGGTCGTCAGCTCAGACCCGACCGCATTGCGTAGGCAAGAGCACGCAACTCAGGTTCAGTTCAATCAAAGTTAATTGCCTGGCAGAGGTTAATGGCACGATTGAACTGAACCTGATTCTGAATTACTGATGTCCGAAAAATTCAATTAAAATATTCTTTATTATTGAAATTAACGTCCAAGTCAGGGTGGTTTAATCCCGGAAATAGGCAGTTAACTTTGATTGAACTGAACCTGAGTTGCGTGCTCTTGCCTACGCAATGCGGTCAGGTCTGAAGCTTGACGACCGACTGGCAAATGCTTACACAACCTCACTTGATCAGTACCGTTGCTGATGAAGAATGTGTATAGCCGCCAGACATTCTAAATACTCACGCTCCTCTAATGTGGACGTGTACAATACACATGTGGAAGTATTGGCTCGAGAAATGGATTGCGAGTGATTTGACTATGCGTCCAATTTGGGAATCTCGAGCTCGTTCAGTAGCCGCTAGGTTGCGAAGGCCGACGGAGGTCCTTCGTAGCTTAGTTGGTTAAAGCACCAGTCTAGCGTACTGTAGGGTCATGGGTTCTGAGTCCCATCGAAGAGGAAAGTGGTTACCTCAATACATTTTTCAAATCAATATCTTCCACATAACGTACATATTCACATATGAGTTTCCATAACATTGTAAATTAACGTCCAAGTCGGGTGGTTTAATCCCCGGAAATAGGCAATTAACTTTGATTGAACTCCAGGATAGCTACTCATTCGAAGAGGAATAACATAATAGACGATGATCCACGCGATTGCGGGAACAGGGCTTCAACGCCGTTTACGTATGTGCAACATGAGACAAATCGACAAGACCTTTGGAGGGCCAAAAATAAAGCATGAGTGGCTACATGTGCAAATTATATTAAAAACTAAAAATAGATTACTTATAAAGTACTTGCAAATAGGTAGATTTACAGCCTTTTCGCTCATTCTTTGCCACACATGGCTAAAATATGTTGTAAAACAAGAAGCCAAATAAAGTTAATTTTTTTTAAAAATATCTTGAATTTATTCATCTTTTTTTATTTTGCCATGTTTAAGAATTTGAAAATTGTCATTCAATACTAAATAGCTGAAATTTCCAAACTTTCAGTGTTATTTTTTTATTTTCCGTACAAAAACACTAAGGAACAAAAAATTACTTAATTTTCAATATTTTTTTTAAAATGTGTAGAATTTTGACAATGAACTTTAAGGACACTCCTCGCGGAATCCAAATTCAAAAGTACTCGCGTTTTCCGGAGACGAGCCAGCCTCGGGCTGAAAGTCTCCCTAATAAAGACATAAAAAAAAAACTCGTGTTTTTAAGAGCACAACACTCAATACGGAAGCAACTCAATAGCGTATTGAGAACTATTAAATTTGGATTCCGTGAGGAGTGTCCTTAAACCACATTTGAACATGCATTGAAGTTTATATTAATGATCGATATCAAAAACTTATCGAAATCTGAACAATTGAAAATAACAAAACAAAAAATCAAATACCCCGTCTAAAAACGGTATTTGGCGTTAGAGAGTTAAATCGATCTTACCTAGTGCTCTAATGATATTTTAGAAATTTGTTTTTCATTGTTTTTTCATGCCAATTTTTCACCACATTTATAGTGTAAAAATTTTCATCCGATATTCCAATACATATTTGAATTTTCGAAGTTATGGAGCATAGTCTTTATTTTCTACGTTAAATGTTGGACTTGGGAAACCTTTTAACAAAAACATAGAAGTGAATCATGATAAGTCAGAAACAACTTCAGAAACCATAAAATACTCACAATACTCAAAAAATCCTATACTTTTTATAGCTTCCCAAAGTTCGGCGGTCGCTATCAGGAAAATCGCTTTACACAGGCTGCGAGGTAGCAACCCACCACTTTGGAAAACTATGTTTTATACAATTTGTATCATTATTACCGAAAAGTGAAAAAAAAACTTTTGAGTGACTCACACTATTTCCAGACGATAGTTCAATTTCCCGATTGGTTTCATGATTTCCCGTATTTTTCACGGTTTTCCCCGGTCGGGTCCAATTCCCGATTTGTCCCGGTTTTCCCGACTGGATGGACACCCTGTTATCTATATATGCAAAAAAAAACGAATCCATAACTTACATATTGATGAGATGATTCTTGCCATTTTCAATAATAATTTTCAACGAATCCATTTTGAATCCTGCCGGAATTCGATATGGAAACTTGTCGGAACTCGATATCGGATCCTATCAAGATTCAATTTTGAATCTTGTCGGGATTCAATCCTGTTGGAATTCAATTCCGAGTCCTCAGTAGAAACAATTTTGAATTCTGTCGAGATTAAATTTCAGATTTTTTTTTTTTTGAAAGGATGTTCAATTTTGATACACATAGTTAAGTTTGCCATCTTAGGGTGTTTTTAAGAGATATTGCGAAAAAAGATTCGGCTGCCGGTGGGACTTGAACCCACACTATTCCATTTAGTACACGGACGTATTACCAATTATACAACAGCTGCCCTTGCAAAATTCGACCTGTTGAAATTCGACTTCGGCTCCTTTCGGAATTCGACTTCGGCTCCTTTCGTAATTCGACTTCGGCTCCTTTCGGAATTTGACTTCGAATCCAGTCGGGATACAGCTTCGAATCCTGATGGGACAGGTCTACGAGTTTTATCAGGATTCGTACTCAATTCTTGTCGGGATTTGACTGCGAATCCAGTCGGGATGCGACTTCGAATCCTGTCGGAATTCAAATCCAGTCAAGATCCGACTTCGAATCCAGTCGGGATCGGACTTCGAATCCATTAAAATCCAGTTGGGATTTGATTTCGAATTCTGTGATAATTTGACTTCGATTCCTTGCTGAATTCAATTTCTAATCCAGTCAAGATCAAACTTCGATTCAAGTCAGGATTCGACTTAAAATCCCTACTGTATGAGTAATCGAATCTCGACAGGATTCGAAGTCGAATCCCGACAGGATTCGTCTAAGAATTCTGTCGAGTTTCAACTTTGTATTATGTCGAACTTTGACTTCGAATCCAGTCGGTATTCGATTTTGAAACCTGTGATGATTCGACTTCAGTTCCTGTCGTGATTCGACTTCGAATCCTGTCGGGATTCGACTTCAAATCTTGTCGGGATTCGACTTCGAATACTCCCGGGATTCAATTTCGAAGGGACAAAAGGTCGAAACAAAAAAATCTGAGTCGAAAGGTCGAAGGACAAAAGGTCGAGAAGAAAAAAGACAGAATTTGTAACTTTTAATTGTCCAGAATTCAAAAAGTATTTGATGTCGATCACCAATATAAAGTTCAATACTTGTTCAAATCTGGTCAACAAATAGTTCCCGAAAAAACAAAATACTAAAAAGCTGAAATCGATGACACCACGATATTTTTCTTTGCCTGAAATGTGTTCAGATCGGTTTTAGAAAGCAAAATAGTGGTTTTGAGCAAAAACATAAATTTTGGTATTACAGGGTTAAGCAAACTCGAAACCTAACGGCTTAGAATCCTGCTAAGAATCGACATCACATCATGTTCCTGCTAAGAATCGACTTCACATCATGTTAGGATTCCATTTTGAATCATGTCGGGATTAGACTTCGAATCCCATGAGAACTCTCGGGATTTGAGCTCGAATCTGGTAGGGATCTGGTTCGAATCCTCGAATCGTGATTTGACTTCATATCTGCTAGGGATTTGACTTCGAATCTTGTAGGAATTCGACATCGAATCCAGTAGGGATTCTTCTTCGAATTCTGTCGAGATTCGACTTCAAATCCTGTTAGGATACAACTTCGAATCTTGTCAAGATTCGACTTGGAACTCTATTGTAATTCGACTTTGAATTCTTTCGGGATTCTCTTTTGAATCCTCGGCTTCCAATCATGTCTGTATGTGACTTCGAATCCTGTCGATATTCGACTTCGAATCCTATTGATATTCGACTTCGACTGCTGTCGGTATTCGACTTCGAATGCTGTCGGTATTCGACTTCGACTGCTGTCGGTATTCGACTTCGAATCCTGTCGGTATTCGACTTCAAATCCTGTCGGTATTCAACTTCGAATCCTGTCGGTGTCCGACTTCGAATCCTGTCAGTATTCGACTTCGAATCCTGTCGGCGTTCGATTTCAACTCCTTTCGGAATTCGACTGCGAATCTTGTCAAAATTCGGCTTCTAACTCTGTCGGGATTCATCTTAGAATCCTGTTCGGATTCATCTTAGAAACCTGTTGGGATTCGGCTACGAACGCTGTCCGGAGTTGGCTAACGGGATTCGGGTTCGAATCCGAACGGGATTTGGCTTCGAATCCTAACGGGATTCGGCATCGAATCTTATCCGAATTCGGCATCGAATCTTATCGGGATTCAACTTCGAATCCTGTCGGGATTCGACTTCGAATCCTGTCGGGATTCGACTTCGAATCCTGTCGGGATTCGACTTCGAATCCTGTCGGGATTCGACTTCGAATCCTGTCGGGATTCCACTTCGAATCCTGTCGGGATTCGACTTCGAATCCTGTCGGGATTCGACTTCGAATCCTGTCGGATTCCACTTCGAATCCTGTTGTGATTCGACTTTGAATCTTGTCGGGATTCAACTTCGAATCCAGTCGGGATTCAACTTCGAATTCAGTCGGGATTCGACTTCGAATCCTGTCGGGATTCGACTTCGAATCCTGTCGGAATTCAACTTCAAATCCAGTCGGGATTTAGCTTCGAATCCAGTCGGGATTCGACTTCGAATCCTGTCAAGATTCAACTTCGACTGCTGTCGGTATTCGATTTCAACTCCTTTCGGAATTCGACTACGAATCTTGTCAAAATTCGGCTTCTAACTCTGTCGGGATTCATCTTAGAATCCTGTCGGGATTCGGCTACGAACGCTGTCCGGAGTTGGCTAACGGGATTCGGGTTCGAATCCTAACGGGATTCGTCATCGAATCTTATCGGAATTCGGCATTGAATCTTATCTGAATTCGGCATCGAATCTTATCGGGATTCAACTTCGAATCCTGTCGGGATTTCACTTCGAATCCTGTCGTGATTCGATTTTGAATCCTGTCCGGATTCGTCTTCGAATCTTGTCGGGATTCGATTTCGAATCCTGTCGGGATTCCACTTCGAATCCTGTCGGGATGTTGTAGGACAAAAAGTCGAAGGGTCAAAAGTTCGGAACATAAAAATTTGAGTCAAAAAGGTCGAAAGACAACAGTCGGGATTTGTAATTTTTAATTGTTTCGATTTCAAAAAGTATTTGATGGCGATCAACAATATAAAGTTTAATACTTGATCAGATCTGTTCAAAAAATAGTTCTAAACTAGAAAAACAAAATACTAAAAAGGTGAAATTGATGAATCCGCAATTTTAAATTTTTTACATGAAATGTGTTCAGATCGGTTTTAGAAAGCAAAATAGTGATTTTGAGCGGAAGCAGCAATTTGGTATTATAGGGTTAAGTAAGCTTTAAAGAAAAGCGTCTGTTTAAAATATAAGGCGTAACTCTTAAGAACAGTCAATGATTAATAGAATGAAACCTCCAAACTCTGTCTTTTTGATTGTTTGTTCTGTCGACCTTTTGTTCCGTCGATATTTCGTCCTTTCGACCTTTTGACCAGTTATTTTTTCCAACATTCTTCTCCTTCAACCTTTTGTCATTTTTCTACCTTCGTTTGCTTTGTCCTCTTGTTATTTCGACCTTTTGTCATTTCGATCTTTTGTCCTTCGACCTTATGACACAGAATCGCTGTCGGAATTTGTCTTCGAATTCTATCGGGATTCGACATTGAATCAGGTCGTGATTCCTCTTCAAAACTTGTAAGAATTCGACTAAGTATTTAGTCGGGATTCGTCTTCAAATCCTGTCCGAAGTCGACATCGAAACCTGTCGGAATTCGGCTTAGAATCCTGTCAAGAAGCGACTTCACATCATGTTAGGATTCCATCTTGAATCATGTTGGGATTCGACTTCGAATCCTGACGGAATGGGACTGCGAGTACTGTCGGGATTTGAACTCGAATCTGGTAGGGATTTAAGTTCGAATCATTGAATCGAGATTTGACTTCGAATCTTGTCGGAATTTGACATCGAATCCAGTAGGGATTCGTCTTCGAATTCTGTCGAGATTCGACTTCAAATCCAGTTGGGATTCAACTTCGAATCTTGTCGGGATTCGACGTGGAACTCTATCGCAATTCGACTTTGAATTCTGTCGGGATTCTCTTTTGAATCCTGTCGAGATTTAATTTCGAATCCTGTCGTGATTCGATTTCGAATCTTGTCGGGATGTGACTTTGAAACCTGTCCTAATTCGACTATTGAGTTACGAAGGGATTTCGATTCCTGTAGCGATTCGATTTCAAATTATTTCGAGATTCGACTTCAAAACCTGTCGTGGTTCAATTCCGTACCCAGACGGGATACGACAGCGAACTTGTCGGAATACGGAAAGGAATCCTGTCGAAATTGGACATCAAATTGACGATTTATGTCGAGATTCGACTTCAAATCATGTCAGAATTTGACTTCGAATCCTGCCTGAATCCAACATCGAATCCTGTAAACATTAGGTTTCAATATCTTTCGGGATTCGATTCCGTAATCTGACGGTATAGGACTTCGAATTCTGCCATTATTCGCCTTTTGAGATCCACAGTCGAACCCAGCCAATATTCGACTGACGAGTTTCAGTCCCCAATCCTATGGATATTCGACTTCATATCTTTTCAAAAATTCTACTGTGATTCTACTGGAATTCAATTTCGAATTCTGAGCAGTTTTTAAGCACTTCTTTGTGCAGTTTAAACATTATGGATTCTGTATAAAACTCGAAAATTATAGAAAATTAAAGATAGTTCAATCAATTGAGTTTGTAACAGATTTAGTTAGTCAAATGGAAATTGTGTCACATTTTAATTAGATAACTTTATGCTACATGGTTTATGTTGATTGTTGTGGCCTTCTCCGTTTTTACATTTCTCGTATACTTTTTTCATACACACACAAATTTGATCTTATAAAATTAAATAAAGTAAATTGGTTTTTAGTTTTTCTATTTTTACATTGAAACTAAATTTAAGATGAATACTCATCGAGAACACACTTGATCCTGGGAATCCCCTAAATAGAATATTGAATAATTGATTCATTATTTCCATCTTCAACTTAATAAGAACATAATTCACCATGTCAGTTTGTTCTTCAATTCGTTTATTCTGATTCAATTCGTCCTTAATGATCGTTTTGGTTGTTTTCTTAACTTAATATGACTACATCAATCTGAATCAAAGATAATTGTTGAAAAAATAATATTTTTTTGGGAGATGGGAATCCTCGATAGATTCTCTACCTTTCTTCGATTTGAGTATAGAAAAGTCATCAACAGCATTGTGGATTGTCGTACATACTTGAGATGATGTTTTTCTCCACGAAACATGGGCATACCTAAAAAGAGAAATGAAAGTATTGAATTAGATTGCGATTTGTGGATTTTGTTGCAGATAAAGACAAATTATCCAGTAGGTATTCAATAATCGATAGTTCACTCGAATAGGTTTAAATTGATTCACCCCCAGTTTTCTTAAACCTACATAGGGGGGTGAAAGTCCTATGGCATCCTTTTCATCGACATTACTTAAGCGAAGCCAACGAGACTGACCGATTTTTTGTTTGTCTTTCCACCATATGACCTAACGATTCCTTTTCTCAATGAGGAAAACAATAAACCGATAGTGATTGACACGTGCGTGCGTTGCAAGTCCGTGTAACTTATTCCGAGAAGTTCAAAGCAACATACCTCCTCCTGATGGCGAGGTATTCTCCCCTCGTTGAACTCATTGTTTCTCCGAAGGGTTCGGACAACATTGTATCCTGTAGTTTGAATGCGGAAAGGATTAGGCTTACGGTCGAAGTTTAAAAAAAGGGGATATCCCCTTCGGAAGGGTGAGCAACCACTTTCTCTTCTTGTGGTTGAATTCGGTTCACTTTGAAGGGAAGTAGAATGAGATTCTACGACCGAGGAAGGGACGAAAGTATCTTCGACGGGTCATTAATCAATAGTGGTTGTTCGGTTAGAGGAAGGGGACTGCAATTACTAATACAATATTTATAATCGTCGATTATGGATCGGCTTTAATCTGTTTTTTTTCTCCTTTTCTGCAGCGAACAAGGTAGCAGTTTAGGAAGCAAATAGAATCTGACAGGACACGTGTACTATTTGGCGTGCGATAAATTCGAATTATCTGACGCTACTTTCATAGAAGGGGAATCCAACGACTTGGTCGTTCGAAACAACTTTATTTTATTGGAATCGGATTGATTGATCTCAAAGCCCTCTTTATGAGTACGAATTGGAAAATAGAGGCTAATCTATTGCATTGATGCATATGAATAAACGATAAGACATCATTTTGATTTGCATATCGTCAAATGAACATCCACAAAAAAATCTGATTTACGTTCGTAGTTTCTTTACTTATACTTTCGTTGTAAATAACAAGCATTTTCACACTCAACAATTGAAAGCGTTCTTTGCTAGTCATGACTCCATCTCTCCAAATGGGGAAAGAACTGTAGGAATAGGAAGACAATGCATTGGGGTCGCTTTTTACGCTGGTTCGAATCCTTTCCTAATTTGATTCCGAATTCTGTCAGAATTCGGTTTTAAATCCTGTCGAATCGTTTCTCAGTGAATTTGATATTCACTTCCTAATCCTCTAGGGATTTATACCCGAGTTCTGTCATGCTACGCTTTTAAATTCATTACATTTGGTGTTTGCCTTCCAATTCCAAATCGCTTTTGCATTTCATGAAAATTGGCTATCGTCGGTTTCGGTGAAAAATACTCAGTCGATGGTTACACCTTGTGCTTGTATGCATTTTGATTAATTCAATATCAGAGTAAATTGGATTGGGTTATATGTATCGAGTTTTCTAATTTAAAATTTAAATCTTTGTAAGAAGCTTACAGAATTATGGGATTATAATATGGCGCATCGAATCTGGAATTGGGTAATTTTGATTAGATAAGTAGGTTGGTTTTTTAGAGAAATGTTTAAGATAAATCTCCAGCTAACAGAATTTGTAAACAGTTGAGGAGGTTTCAAAGGATTAAGATCAATTTACGATCTTATCGGAGTGCTTCAAAACTCCGAATTTCCATTTTATCAAGCATTCAAATAAAATTTCCCATTCGCAGATGCGACTAACCTACTAACCACGCGATTGGTTTATAATTGATACAACGTGTCCAAATGCACGAATGAAATATGTTTCCAATCTGTTTCGTTCATGACTTTCGACACCATCACCATCAGACGACTTTACGTAATGCGAGTTCCCTTCGCGAGACCCCGTCAATACACAAATGCCACTTAATTAATGGCTTCGATCTCGATTGACATTAGCGATCTCCGGTGTGCGCGGTGTCCTTCCTCTCGGTTCCTTACCCGCCACCCCGCCAGGGTTGCTCATAAATTCCTAATAGTCCAATCAGTGCACAAATAATTGTGGAAATTAGCATGCGCTTGCGGTTGGTTGCTCCACCTTTCCAACCATCCTTTTTTTACCTCCTGTAAATAGCGACAATCGACAACGACGACGACGACGATTGCTTGCTCCAAGCATAATAAAATTTTATGCTTATGAATATGAGACCGAGGAAAACGGCAGCCGTTTTGTTTGCCGAGCAGTTGTTCGTCGTTGCGCAAACCGATCGACGACTGTGTGGCTGAACCTGCCCTATCAAATTGTCGTAAATTTTAATGTTGTTAAGAGCCCTTTCATTTTCTTTAAATGATCTCCTGGCGAAGCGAAAAAAAAGGCGAATATAAAATTGAGTCGAACTTTCACAGGGTTCCGGACTCTGGGAAGTCCCAACCGCTGACTAACTGGCTTAGTTAGGCTTAGAGTCTTTAGTTTTATTGTGTACCTTCCCCAATCGTGGTGGGGGGGATGGAGGCAGAAATCACAATTTTTCATTACTTTTATTGCCGTGTGAAGAATGAGATGGGGTTCCTGTCCCGCCAGAGCCAGAGGTGAGATGCTGGAAGTGCAGTGTGTGTGTGGAGCAATGTAGGTCGTGCGTCGTTTCCTGCTACATGGTACCATTAGGGCGCGGATAAGTTCACCTCCTCAGAGTTGCAGCAACAGACGACGACGATGTGGATAAAGCTCGTCAGCACTCCTACTTTGGTTTTGTTCAAATCTGCGCTGGTGCAAGCCTGTCCTTTTTCTCATTTCGTAGAGCAAAGGGGTCCCTTCTAGAAGGGAAACTACATGCTCGTTGATGCTAGTATGGGAGAGTTGTTGTAAATTTGTGTACTTGAATTATTTATGAGGTCTGTCGTTCATGTCTGCAGAAACTAATGTAATTTACTAAAAATAATACCTACGATCAAAATAAAATAATATCGCCACTTATTTCTGTGTTTACAAATGACCGAAAATTAGTTATGAACCTTTTCTAAAGTGCTTGACAAAATTTTTCTAACGATTTTATAAAGGAATTCCTTGGACATGCATTCTTCATGAATCCTCTTGAGATTTCGTTTGGAATAGCTTACGTCATTGAGAATATTCAAAATTATTAGTTATAAATCTTTCGAGTATTTGGGTCAACGCTCCTTTTGGATTCTGTTCTTGGAACGACTCTGCTCAAAATTCCAATCTCAAACAGACATCCGCATATGAGTTGAGTCAAAACCGGATAGCATTCGAGACGAATACAGACAACATTCAGGAAGAATCCGAACAGGATTTGAGACCATCCTGGACGGGATTTAAAAAACGTGCGGACAGTTCCAAGACGATTCCGATCATAATTGGAGACACATTCGAGTAGGAGTTGGAACGAATCCGGACAAGACGTCTCTCTGAGACGTATCCGAGCATCATTCGAAACCTTTTTTAAAAGAGTTCAAAACATAGCTTGTGTCGAATTCCTGAGCAAGTCCTGGAAGGATTCGTAACAAAATCCGGGAAGGATACGGAACTGAATCTTGATAACATTCAGAACCGCATCCTGACAGTCTTTGGTACCGAATTCTGGACATGAACCGTATCGAATTCGATTCTAGAAAAGATTCGCCAGCGAGTCCTGAAAGGATTCGGGAGCGAATCTCGAAAATCTTTGGAACTGAATTCCAAAAAAAAAAACCTAACCGGATAGCGACAGGATTCGGAAGCGAAAACCGCAAAGTTTCAGAATCGAATCACGAAAGCACGAAGCGAAACGAAGCGAATTCCGACAGGAATTCGAAGCGAATCACGACAGAATTATGAAACGAATACAAAAAGTATTCGGAAGCGAATCTCGAAGGGCTTCGAAATTGAATTCGAAAAAAATCGAAACCCTTAAGGACGTGGAAGCGAATTCTGCAAGGATTCGGAAGCCGATTTCGAAATTATGCGGAAACAAATCCCTAAAGGATGCGGAAGCAAATACTGACAAGATTCAGAGACGCATGTCGAAAGAATTCGGAAGCAAACCAAGAAAATATACGGAAGCGAATCACGACAGGATTAGGAATTAAAAGATCGAATCTCTCTCCCGAAAAGCATTCATGAAAAGATTCGAAATCGCATACCGGACGGATTCGAATCCCGAAAAGACTCGGAACCGAATCACGAAAGGATTGGGAACCAAATCCCGAAAGGAAATTGAATCACGAAAGGATTCGGAATCGAATCCCGAAAGGATTCGGACTCGAATCCCGCAAGGATTCAGACTCGAATTCCGCAAGGATTCGAACTCGAATCCCGCAAGGATTCGAACTCGAATCCCAAAAGGATTCGGACTCGAATCCCGAAAGGATTCGGACTCGAATCCCGAAAGGATTCGGACTCGAATCCTGAAAGGATTCGGACTCGAATCCCGAAAGGATTCGGACTCGAATGCCGAAAGGATTCGGACTCGAATCCCGAAAGGATTCGGACTCGAATCCCGAAAGGATTCGGACTCGAATCCCGAAAGGATTCGGACTCGAATCCCGAAAGGATTTGGACTTGAATCCCGAAAGAATTCGAACTCGAATCCCGAAAGGATTCGGACTCGAATCCCGAAAGGATTCGGACTCGAATCCCGAAACGATTCGGAATCGAATCCCGAAAGGATTCGGAATCGAATCCCGAAAGGATTCGGAATCGAATCCCGAAAGGATTAGGAACGGAATCCCGAAAGGATTCGGAATCAAACCCCGAAAGGATTTGGAATCGAATCTCGAATAGAATCGGAATCGAATCCCGGAAGGATTCGGAATCGAATCCCGAAAGGATTCGGAATCGAATCCCGAAAGGATTCGGAATCGAATCCCGAAAGGATTCGGAATCGAATCCCGAAAGGATTCGGAATCGAATCCCGAAAGGATTCGGAATCGAATCCCGAAAGGATTCGGAATCGAATCCCGAAAGGATTCGGAATCGAATCCCGAAAGGATTCGGAATCGAATCCCGAAAGGATTAGGAATCGAATCCCGAAAGGATTCAGAAGCGAATCCCGAAAGGATTCCAAATCGAATCCAACAAAGATTCCGAAACGAATCCACAAAGGATTCGGAATCGAATGCTGAAAGGATTCGGAATCGAATCTCGAAAGAATTCGGAATCGAATCGCGAAAGAATTCGGAATCGAATCCCGCAAGGACTCGGAATCGAATCCCGAAAGGATTTGGAACCGAATCCCGAAAGGATTCGGAAACGTATCCTGAAAGGATTCGGAACCGAATTCCGAAAGGATTCGAAACCGAATCCCGAAAGGATTCAAACCCGAATCCCGAAAGGATTCGGAATCGAATCCCGAAAGGATTCGGAATCGAATCCCGAAAGGATTCGGAATCGAATCCCGAAAGGATTCGGAATCGAATCCCGAAAGGATTCGGAATCGAATCCCGAAAGGATTCGGAATCGAATCCCGAAAGGATTCGGAATCGATCCGAGAGGATTCGGAATCGAATCCCGAAAGGATTCGGAATCGAATCCCGAAAGGATTCGGAATCGAATCCCGAAAGGATTCGGAATCGAATCCCGAAAGGATTCGGAATTGAATCCCGAAAGGATTCGGAATCGAATCCCGAAAGGATTCGGAATCGAATCCCGAAAGGATTCGGAATCGAATCCCGAAAGGATTCGGAATCGAATCCCGAAAGGATTCGAAATCGAATCCCGAAGGATTCGAAATCGAATCCAGAAAGGATTCGCAATCGAATCCCGAGGAGATTCGCAATCGAATCCCGAGGAGATTCGCAATCAAATCCCGAAAAGATTCGGAATCGAAGCCCGAAAGGATTCGGAATCGAATCCCGACAGGATTCGAAATCGAATCCAGACATGATTCGGAATTGAATCCCGAAAGGATTCGGAATCGAATCCCGAGAAGATTCGGAATCGAATCCCGAGAAGATTCGGAATCGAATCCCGAAAGGATTCGGAATCGAATCCCGAAAGGATTCGGAATCGAATCCCGAAAGGATTCGGAATCGAATCCCGAAAGGATTCGGAATCGAATCCTGAAAGGATTCGGAATCGAATCCCGAAAGGATTCGGAATCGAATCCCGAAAGGATTCGGAATCGAATCCCGAAAGGATTCGGAATCGAATCCCGAAAGGATTCGGAATCGAATCCCGAAAGGATTCGGAATCGAATCCCGAAAGGATTCGGAATCGAATCCCGAAAGGATTCGGAATCGAATCCCGAAAGGATTCGGAATCGAATCCCGAAAGGATTCGGAATCGAATCCCGAAAGGATTCGGAATCGAATCCCGAAAGGATTCGGAATCGAATCCCGACAGGATTCGGAATCGAATCCCGAAAAGATTCGGAATCGAATCCCGAAAGGATTCGGAATCGAATCCCGAAAGGATTCGGAATCGAGTCCCGAAAGGATTCGGAATCGAGTCGCGAAAGGATTCGGAATCGAATCCCGAAAGGATTCGGAATCGAATCCCGAAAGGATTCGGAATCGAATCCCGAAAGGATTCGGAATCGAATCCCGAAAGGATTCGGAATCGAATCTCGAAAGGATTCGGAATCGAATCCCGAAAGGATTCGGAATCGAATCCCGAAAGGATTCGGAATCGAATCCCGAAAGGATTCGGAATCGAATCCCGAAAGGATTCGGAATCGAATCCCGAAAGGATTCGGAATCGAATCCCGAAAGGATTCGGAATCGAATCCCGAAAGGATTCGGAATCGAATCCCGAAAGGATTCGGAATCGAATCCCGAAAGGATTCGAAATCGAATCCCGAAAAAATTCGGAATCGAATCCTGACAGGATTCGGAATCGAATCCCGACAGGATTTGGAATCGAATCCCGACAAGATTCGGAATCGAATCCCGACAAGATTCGGAATCGAATCCCGAACGTATTCAGAGTCGAATCCCGAAAGGATTCGGAATCGAATCCCGAAAGGATTCGGAATCGAATCCCGAAAGGATTCGGAATCGAATCCCGAAAGGATTCGGAATCGAATCCCGAGAGGATTCGGAATCGAATCCCGAAAGGATTCGGAATCGAATCCCGAAAGGATTCGGAATCGAATCCCGAAAGGATTCGGAATCGAATCCCGAAAGGATTCGGAATCGAATCCCGAAAGGATTCGGAATCGAATCCCGAAAGGATTCGGAATCGAATACCGAAAGGATTCGGAATCGAATACCGAAAGGATTCGGAATCGAATCCCGAAAGGATTCGGAATCGAATCCCGACAGGATTCGGAATCGAATCCCGAAAGGATTCGGAATCGAATCCCGACAGGATTCGGAATCGAATCCCGACAGGATTCGGAATCGAATCCCGAAAGGATTCGGAATCGAATCCCGAAAGGATTCGGAATCGAATCCCGAAAGGATTCGGAATCGAATCTCGAAAGGATTCGAAATCGAATCCCGAAAGGATTCGGAATCGAATCCCGAAAGGATTCGGAATCGAATCCCGAAAGGATTCGCAATCGAATCCCAAAAGGATTCGGAATCGAATCCCGAAAGTATTCGGAATCGAATCCCGAAAGGTTTCGGAATCGAATCCCGAAAGGTTTCGGAATCGAATCCCGAAAGGATTCGGAATCGAATCCCGAAAGGTGTAGCATGCGTATCACGTATGTCACCGACCCTAGTTCAATTCCATAAAATCGCATTCCTTGCGGCATGCCGTATATAATTCTAGACTCCATAATCCAGCGACTCATCAAGTCGATGCCTTTTGCAATGCTTATGCACTTCGTTTTGGAAGTGTCGTTTTACAGAGTCATCGCTTTATGGTTGTTCCCAGGGCAAGCTGTTCCCATGCTACCCGTCGCACGCTAGTGCCGACGGTGTGATTTATATAATGACTTCAGGTACCTCCAAATGGGAGCTCAAGTTGTTAAGAATTTGAATTAATAAACAGTCTAGTTTGAACGTTCGACGAGTGTGTAACGTTTTAAAGATATCACCCGCCGAACAGTTAACCTGTTACATGGCGACCAGTGAACAAGTGGCCGAATCCGGCAATTAATAAAGTGATAAAGACTGGTGAGCCGGCAGGAACCGTCACCCTGCCGGCTGAAGAAAATGTACGTAGTTGAGTAGCTAAAATGGATTTAAATGATGCCCGGTATGTCCCCAATTGCGGTTATCACACCATGTGTAATTTAGTTCTCAGGTCGAGATTTGCTGACGCAGGACACACAGAATACACAAGTGCATTCGCTACATAATATGTAGGAAAAATGACGTTATATGTTGGACAAAACTTATTTTCAACGCTAATGGAAATTTGAACGTGAGTGAACAGAGCAATTGAACCAAAGTTTGTGTACAAGTCGATACGTTTGATCTATAAGATTGAATCAGAAGCAACAATAAAAAAACCTACGATCATCGCCTCAGTAGGAGATCGGGATTCATCAATCAAAATGCCTCGTGAGTCAACGCTTGGAAACACGAGACCAAAAGTGGAGCTGCAGGTGGATCTAATTATCGAGTACAGCACAAATCGCGCAACATAATACATGCAGTTGGCGCAGGTGAAGCGAAAAGTACATACGTGTTCACGACGGCACGGTTGATGTGGTGTCCGTCCGGTCGAGCTACGCTGATTTTAGAATAAAGTGCCAATATCGAGGAAGAAAGACATCGACATTAGCTCCGGATGCCGCCGTCGCTGTGCTGTCACACAGCAAAATCATCTAACACCATAACCTGGATAAGGCATGTAACCCAATGTATTTTGAACCGCCGAAAGACTCGACACGGATGGATTCGCTGAAAACATTTAGCAAGTATGCAGCAGTAACCAGGTAATAGCGGAATTTATCTAATTTTAAAAGAAAGTGAGTAAAATGAACAACATGTTGTTTGTATGTAAGCATAAAATTATAATCTGTTGAATAGTGCTATCTTCTAACTGTCGTGCGACATTTTCTCTAGATGAGCTCTAGTTTAATTTCTCCCTTTCTTGTAAGTCTCAGGAGTAAATGTAGATTTTTATTCATGATTCAAAATTACAACTTTACGTCTTATATTAGGTTTTCGTACTAATTGTTTAACTGCGGTATTATTTTGTTCGCGCGTATATTTGTTCGTTTAAAACTCAAAAAAGCACACAATGAGAAAGTAAACAATAATAATACTAAAAACCACTTATAAACTTCAACGAAAAACGAATTTGAATTTTTTTTACATTTTACGAAGAAGTGAATCTTTTTATGCGTTTTAATGAAATGAACACGGTGAATCCTATATTTAGCATATAAAAATAAGTGTTTTTAATCGAAGAAATCGTAAAGCAGTCGAAGAAAATCGTTAAATACATGTTTACGATAAAGAAAATTCATGTTGCAACTGAATTGCGCAATACAAAAGTACAGTAGAATCACTCGAGTATGGGTGACGTTTAGCAGTTTAGTTTAGAGTTTTACTATTTATTTATTTAAATTAATATGATCATTGCCACAAATGCACATAATAATTAAATCAAACAGTAAAAGACTAATAAATTTGAAGAACTCAGCGAAAAATTTATATAAAAAAAAATCATTATTATTATTATATATTGCTATTTATAATATTATTGCTGAACACATTATTGAAGAATTGAAATTACAAAATTATTCAAATTAACAAAAAAAAAGAATAGATTTTATTTAGAAAAAAAAGCTATCAAACTTGTTAGAAAAGAATCCCAGTGTAACTAAAAACTTACTTACAATTCTAAACAAACATCTTTTTTTTGTACGAAGTTGTCATAAATTTATCTACTTTGTTGCAATTAAGCGTACTAATCCTAAACTACACTTTTGAGGTAAAGACTCCGTTGTGCATTTACACCTTTCTGCTGTCAGAAATTTTACAATTGCAAAAATACAATTTAATTTTATTCTTTTTGATTTTAATTCATATATTTTGTTAATAATTCAGTTGTATCTTTTTTATTTGTGACTATATTATTTATAAATAATGTCATGGCAAACTCTATTACCAAAATTTCGAATAATATCAAACATACAACGTGTATCATACGACGGAAATTTGTCCTTGAAAGGAAATTTAAATTATTTGCAAACAAACTCAAGCCGTTTCTAATGCATACTTAAAACTAATGTCCAAAACTGACCTAAAAAAAAACATATTTTCTCATCCTATATATATATGTTTTTCCAAAATGTGGTAACTCATCAAACTGATAATTTTATTTTTTCACCTTAGCATTACTTCATGTAACCATTCAAAAACATGTTTTTAAGCCTATCTAAATTTGTTTATACATTTGAAAATAATCATTTAAATGAACTATGCATCTTAGTTTCAAGTTAAACTTAAAATAAAATGACAAAAAAAAAAGTTTTTATTTTTGTAATTTTGTGTTTTTCTAAAATGTAAGCACAATATTCCCATTCATGCAATCTCATTTTTGTTAAGTTTTTTTGCATCGCCAAATTAGGTACCCATTTATAAATACTTTCATGAAGAGTACACTCAACTATAACATTTTACTTTTTTCTTCGAGCAAAAAGTTTTCACTTTGATCATCCAAGGAAGAAAAAAAAAACATTTATTTGCATTCTTTCTGTATTACTTAATTGATTTTAACCTAATCGTACAAGTTTCTTTCTCCTCTATCCTACTAATCACCGTATAAAAGTGAATGGCTATATTTATCTGGCTCAAATTTGCCTTCAAAATTAAAAACAATGCAAATTTCGTAAACATTGATCATTACCAATCAATAACAAAAAAAAAAAAAAATGATCAATCAAACACAATATTTGGTATTCATTATAAATTTATCCCTACACTTACAAAAAAATCTCGCATTATATTCATGAGTTCAAACATGGATTTTGCAATGGGGGGTAGCGAAATGGATTCAATATTTTCGACACATATATTCCATGCCCCCGCATTCATTGCATGAGTGTTCACACATACTATCCATGTGGGTCATAGTAACCATGTGTGAATTTGTATGCAATTAAGTATGTGCCGACGCATGATATGCATATTTCAAAATACATGGATTTTTGCCATAAAGTATGTGTCGATTTTCCTGAGTTATATCCTTATTTTTTTGTTTCTTCTTTCCAATAATAAAAAAAAACATGTTTTCCTTCTCGGGCTATATTTTACATTTTCACAAATAGAGGTGAACTCACAGTACTTTCATTTTGAACGTTTAGCTTTACTACTACGATGTAAAACGTTAAGAGTAAAATCAGCAGTGATTCAAATCGTTCGGGGCTGCCAGTTTGAATATGAATCTGAAACATTCATTTTCCCAGCAGCTGTTCTAGATTCATTTTTTATACCAGTCAACTGTCAAAAAATAAAACTGGTATAACGCTCCGTTCTATTTTCTGCAGATTTGAACCACGATTGAATCACGAGATTCGAATATTTTCCAATTGTTTTGGTATATAAATGCGTCATTTTATCTACGGATCAATCCACTTTGCAGTTACGGCGCCTTTCTTGGCGCCTACATGATGATTTTATTAATTGAAAATTTGAAAAACATGCATAGAACACTGCTGGGGAAACCAGCGAGTTTGTTCTATTTGGCTCCAGATTCAAACTAGAATAGTGGTCGAAAATTTGGAATGAAACTGAATCACTCCTGATTTCACTCTAAGAATTTTTACCCGTGTTATGTTTTTTCAAATATTTCTGATATTACTAAAAAAAAAGTAAGATTTAAATTCAACACAATAATTATATTATAATGAACTTATAAACAATAGCAAGATTAACAGTTGAAAACTAAATTCAAAAACAAAGCTGTTATAATTTGTCAACAATAACAAATAAATAACTTAAACTTTTAAAAATCATTAATAACAACCCTCGAATAATGAAAATTTGAATATAAAATGTAGAAATATAAATTACGATATGATTAGATATGTTTAAAATAAAACTAAACAAAATACAAATAAAATGACTGAAAACTTTATAATGTCAACTACAAAAAAACACATAAATAATAATATCAACAAATTACAAAGTAAGCTCAAACATATTTATTTCATATTATTATTTATTACGTAATTACTGGGCGAAAAGGCTTAAAATCCCCAGAATTTCGTTAAAAAACCAATACATTTCATTATTTATTTACTCAACCCCTGGGCGAAAAGGCTTAAAATCCCCAGAAGGTTGTTAGAATTAGGAAACAAAATCATAATATACTCTTTAGCTATGCGAAAAGGCTTAAAATCCATAGCAAGGAATGCCTGGGTGCTAAAAGTGATAGAAAAAAGGGTTTGCAGGCCTGCACCCACGTATTTATTTATTATTGAATTTGAAAATATTGGCCCAGATTCCCGGATTAAAAGGATACCGGATGCCCGGAAGAAGAAATGGCCAAGCTCTAGTGCTTGTTGCCTAAATTAATTTGAAAAGCGACCAGATAAGTCTGCGCA
Organism: Armigeres subalbatus; assembly: GCF_024139115.2. NCBI lineage: Eukaryota > Metazoa > Arthropoda > Insecta > Diptera > Culicidae > Armigeres > Armigeres subalbatus. The sequence continues at coordinate 290,165,756 of NC_085139.1, forward strand.
CGCTAGTTTTTTTTAATTATTACCCGGATGCCTGCCTCAATGAAGAGCAGAAGGACGTCATAGAATATAGGAAAAATTGTTTATCAGCTATAATAATTTTGTCATGGATAGCGACAACGTTGAAAAAAAAATCAAGAATGTTCAAATATATATATTTAATACTTTATTGATTTTGGATCTGTCCTTAATTATATGATTTTTTTTTCTATGCAACATTAATTTTTCTACTATATATTTCGTAAGACGTAACAAATTATACAGAAGAAATAAAAACTGCTTTAATAAAATTCATATTGAGACCTTTTCGCTTAAATTGATTAAATTACCAGTTCCATTTCTTAAAAACAAGAAAAGGTTATTCATTGCAACGTTCAAACACAGAAGCCTGATCAACTTCATGTGTACGAAGCAGTTACAAATGAAGAAGCATTTCTTTTACCTAAACTCGGTTTTGTATATTAAAACGTAGATTTCACAAAATTATCGGTTCGTTAGAGAAAAACTAAAGGTATTTGAATGAATGTCTACCGATCTTCAGTAAATAATCCAAAGCATATTGGACAAAAGCATTATTATTATTTGTATAACACTACTTCAACTGCAATTTAATTATTTAAAAATATATATAGAGTTTTTTAGTGGAATGTACACTGAAAAGTGGAGATTATTATTGCACACATTTCGAATTGATATTTTAAAAATTAAAATGATAGCATATTATTAAATACTAATGAAACTTATCCTTTATTTTGAATCACACGAAATTGAGAATGCAATTTATTGTCAGATTATCAGATAGAATTATGGAAAACAACCACCAACAAAATATCATAACAAACATATTGCCATTGTACCATGTGAAATCATTCTTTTCGAAAGGAGGGATGAGCTTAAAATGTAAGAAAGAAAAATTTACTGAAGGAACACGATTATAATCATTGTAATTTGTGAGAGGTATTTGAAGTCAAAATTAAAAATGATCTTCAATCATTTTTCAGTAAAGGGTGGTGGTGTAGCATGCGTATCACGTATGTCACCGACCCTAGTTCAATTCCATAAAATCGCATTCCTTGCGGCATGCCGTATATAATTCTAGACTCCATAATCCAGCGACTCATCAAGTCGATGCCTTTTTTACCAATGCTTATGCACTTCGTTTTGGAAGTGTCGTTTTACAGAGTCATCGCTTTATGGTTGTTCCCAGGGCAAGCTGTTCCTGATGCTACCCGTCGCACGCTAGTGCCGACGGTGTGATTTATATAATGACTTCAGGTACCTCAAATGGGAGCTCAAGTTAAGTTAAGAATTTGAATTAATAAACAGTCTAGTTTGAACGTTCGACGAGTGTGTAACGTTTTTAAAAGATATCACCCGCCGAACAGTTAACCTGTTACAAAGGATTCGGAATCGAATCACGAATGGATTCGAAATCGAATCCAGAAAGTATTCGGAATCGAATCCAGAGAGGATTCGGAATCGAATCCAGAGAGGATTCGGAATCGAATCCAGAAAGGATTCAGAATCGAATGCCGAGAGGAATCGAATCCCGAAAGGATTCGGAATCGAATCCCGAAAGGATTCGGAATCGAATCCCGAAAGGATTCGGAATCGAATCCCGAAAGGATTCAGAATCGAATGCCGAGAGGAATCGAATCCCGAAAGGATTCGGAATCGAATCCCGAAAGGATTCGGAATCGAATCCCGAAAGGATTCGGAATCGAATCCCGAAAGGATTCGGAATCGAATTCCGAAAGGATTCGGAATCGAATCCCGAAAGGATTCGGAATCGAATCCCGAAAGGATTCGGAATCGAATCCCGAAAGGATTCGGAATCGAATCCCGAAAGGAATTGGATCCAAAATCCAAAAGGATGTGGAACCGAATTCAGAAAGGATTTGGAACCAAAATTTGGAAGCGAATCCCGAAAGTGCTTCGGAATTCAATCTTGAAAGCATTCGGAATCGAATATCGAAAGGTTTCTGAATCGAATTCCGAGGAACGCAATCCCGGAAGGATTATGAAGCGGATCACGATCACGGATCGGAAGTAAATCCCGAAAGGATTCGGAACCGAATTCCGAAAGAAGATTTGGAAGCACAAACCTGTCACAGAATTCGAAAATCAATCTCGACAGAAGGTAAACCTCTATCAGATCAGAATTGGAGGGCCCAAAATAAATGCAGTGGCATGGTAATACAAAACAGATATACATCGATGCTCCGGAATGTGATTCATCCTCGATTTTGGAACACTAGCGAACCTACAACGAGCTTGAGAAAGAGCAGCAGCGCATGCTTTCCGCCGTTTTTTCGGGTTGAGTATACGAGCTTTCCTGTTCTTCAATTGGTAATACCGTTTATACACAATGAGTTAATTTTGAAACCGGCTATATTTGTTCTGAGATTCGTATCTGTTTTGTGATGGTAATCAATATGAATTGTATCATAAGTTGAACATCAGCGGAGATATTTGAATATAAGACGTATATTTATATCACAAATGTAATTCCAAGGATTAATGCTAACAGACTTGATTGAATTGCTTTAACGAAGGAATGCTTTGACAATGCAAGACATTGATGAATTTGATACGACTTGAACAAGGCAGCGGTAATTATGTACCCTTTTGTTTACTAACCACTTCCTAACGTTCCAATATTTCAAATTAAATAGCCGGAACAGACAATGACATGAATTAGTCAATAAAATCAAAACTCGCCGAGCGAAATCTGATCCCATCAATAAACCTGACACCCATCATTCCATTGTAAGCAGTAGGTCGGCCGCACAAATAAATATCGATTTCCAACGATACGACAGTTATTCCACTCCGTTTCAGCAATAGACCGATCAAAATTTGCATAATATTCGCATTGGACCGATCGAATGCCAGAAGCAAATATTAGTTTCACGACTAACCTCTGCGTGACTACCGAACGAACTGCTGACCGACGAACCTTCCGCGGGCCTATGCAGAGGCACCTTGACTTTCAAATTCTGTGACATCCACACCCAACCCTACCTTCTCTCTAACCGGGGCTCTTTCTCATGCTCAAGTGAACGAACATGAATTATGAATGCATTAGCCGCCTCTCGCGAATCGGGACAAGCCGCTAACAGCCCGACTAGCCGCGGTTCCACTCTCGAGTGACCTTTCGCCATTTTTGGTCAAAATAATTCATCATCTTTTGCGTGACGGAACGGCTACGGTAAGGAACAACAAAAACTCCGAACCATGATCGACGGACGACGAATGGCGACGAAATCAATTAACCGAATGAATGTCGAAGTATTGTTTTTTTCCCTTACTTCTGTACAAGCAGATGAATGACTCTCGAGAGGGCCGTGATCTTCGACGCGGTAGCCAGCAGCCAGCAGTCACTCGAGCTCGGAAACATTATTAATAATGCACGCGATCGAGTTGGGCCCCGTTTGGCACGTCACGGTCGTTTTGTCGATTGGCTGATCCGAGGGTGCACCCGAAATTGGACGAACAAAAAATTAAATGGAACGATAAAAACAGGAATTGGAGAAGTAAGTTGGAAACATAAATGAGGATAATTATGAACGAGGTTACGGATTGATAGTCATGAGTCATAAATGACGGCAGCAATTTGCAACAATTTAAGAGAAATTACGCATTTGTAATTTAGTTAAGAATAAAAAATTGGTAATATTGATATCGTGGGAAATAAATATTTATTTTAAACAAGACACATAGTTGATCTTATATTTAATGAAACTACAAAAAGCTATAATAGTATGATTGCTGTCCAAATAAATCCGAAACACAAATATAAAACTGATGGAACACAACACGATGACGATTGCATAAATGGCGCTTGAACAAAAAAACCTCCTCGACACCCGGATCACACGCCCGAGTGCAACAATATTTAATTAAACAAATCTCCCTCGACCCTTATCATCGCCGGAGCAAGCAAAAAAACATAAACGTTTAAAAAACAAACAACAAAAAAGGCATCCAAGCGCCTCTATTTGCCGTTTGCACCTAGCTGTTCCTTTCCAAGTAAATAGATGCACAATGCCAAATGGCCATAAAACATCGGGTGAAGGGATTTCGGATTCGAGCCGTTTTTAATCTTCGAAATGGCGTGAAAATTATGTGCTGCCTCTGTTCGAAGGGGCCGACCCATCCATGTCTCGCTGACGGTCGCTCGATCGCTCGCGCTGCTGAGTTGGATTAGGGGCAGAGGTTATCTCGCACCAAGGCATGGGGTGTGTGTTTGCATGCAATGGAAGAAAATTTGAATAAATTCGAATTCGATGATGCATAAACGTAATGACGTACGGTGGAATTTAGTTAGCGGGGATCTAATAAGTACATCACGCGTCTTTTTTATCGTTTCTTGCATCTTTATTACGCTTTTTGTACAAGACATCTTCAATTTTTTTTACACTTCACATACAGCGATATACTTTGAGAAAGCACCCTGATGGAAACACCTTTCTTCCATGCAGTGGTAAAGTTAGGCACATTTTAGCGGAATTGACATCAAAAGTAAGAATCTATTAGGGATTTCGTTCCGAATTCTTCTTAGATTCCACTTTGATTCTGCTCAAAGTTCCTCAAGAATTCAATTCGGAATACGGACAAGATTCCACTCGTAATCCGGACAGGATTCCACTCGGAGTCCGAACAGGATTCCACTCGGAATCCGAACAGGATTCCACTCGGAATCCGAACAGGATTCCACTCGGAATCCGAACAGAATTCCACTCGGAGTTCCGACAGGATTCCACTCGGAGTCCCGACAGGATTCCACTCGGAATCCCGACAGGATTCCACTCGGAATCCCGACAGGATTCCACTCGGAATCCCGACAGGATTCCACTCGGAATCCCGACAGGATTCCACTCGGAATCCGGACAGAATTCCACTCGGAATCCCAACAGGATTCCACTCGGAATCCCGACAGGATTCCACTTGGAATCTCGGCAGGATTCCACTCGGAATCCCGGCAGGATTCCACTCGGAGTCCCGACAGGATTCCACTCGGAGTCCCGACAGGATTCCACTCGGAATCCCGACAGGATTCCACTCGGAATCCCGACAGGATTCCACTCGGAATCCCGACAGGATTCCACTCGGAATCCGGACAGAATTCTACTCGGAATCCCAACAGGATTCCACTCGGAATCCCAACAGGATTCCACTCGGAATCCCGACAGGATTCACTCGGAATCCCGAAAGGATTCCACTCGGAATCCAGAGAGGATTCCACTCGGAATCCAGAGAGGATTCCACTCGGAATCCAGAGAGGATTCCACTCGGAATCCCGACAGGATTCCACTCGGAATCCCGACAGGGTTCCACTCGGAATCCCGACAGGATTCCACTCGGAATCCCGACAGGATTCCACTCGGAGCCCCGACAGGATTCCACTCGGAATCCCGACAGGATTCCACTCGGAATCACGACATGATTCAACTCGGAATTCCGACAGGATTCCACTCGGCATCCCGACAGGATTCCACTCGGCATCCCGACAGGATTCCACTCGAAATCCCGACAGGATTCTACTCGGAATCCCGACAGTATTCCACTCGGAATCCCGACAGGATTCCACTCGGAATCCCGACAGGATTCCACTCGGCATCCCGACAGGATTCCACTCGAAATCCCGACAGGATTCTACTCGGAATCCCGACAGGATTCCACTCGGAATCCCGACAGGATTCCACTCGGAATCCCGACAGGATTCCACTCGGAATCCCGACAGGATTCCACTCGGAATCCCGACAGGATTCCACTCGGAATCCTGACAGGATTCCACTCGGAATCCTGACAGGATTCCACTCGGAATCCCGACAGGATTCCACTCGGAATCCCGACAGGATTCCACTCGGAATCCCGACAGGATTCCACTCGGAATCCCGACAGGATTCCACCCGGAATCCCGACAGGATTCCACTCGGAATCCCGACAGGATTCCACTCGGAATCCCGACAGGATTCCACTCGGAATCCCGACAGGATTCCACTCGGAATCCCGACAGGATTCCATTCGGAATCCCGACAGGATTTCACTCGGAATCTCGACAGGCTTCCACTAGGAATCCCGACAGGATTCCACTCGGAATCCTGGTAGGATTCCACTCGGAATCCCGGTAGCATTCCACTCGGATTCACAGTAGCATTCCACTCGGAATCCCGACAGGATACTTTTCGGAATTCCGACAGGATTCCATTCGGAATTCCGACAGGATTCCATTCAAAATCCCGACAGGATACCATTCGGAATCCCGACAGGATTTCACTCGGAATCCCGACAGGATTTCACTCGGAATCCCGACTGGATTTCACACGAAATTCCGACAGGTTTGCACTTGGAATCCCGACAGGATTGCACTCGGTATACTGACAGAATCGCATTCGGAATCCCGGCAGAATTCCACTCAAAGTCCGAACAGGATTCCACTCGGAATCGCGGCAGGATTCCACTCGGAATGCGGACAGGATTCCACTCGGAATCCGGACAAGATTCCACTCGGAATCCGGATAGGATTCCACTCAAAGTCCGAACAGGATTCCACTCGGAATCCCGACAGGATTCCACTCGGAATCCCGACAGGATTCCACTCGGAATCCCGACAGGATTCCTCTCGGAATCCCAACAGGATTACACTCGGAGTCCCGACAGGATTTCACTCGGAATCTCGACAGGCTTCCACTAGGAATCTCGACAGGCTTCCACTAGGAATCCCGACAGGATTCCACTCGGAATCCTGGTAGGATTCCACTCGGAATCCTGGTAGGATTCCACTCGGAATCCTGGTAGGATTCCACTCGGAATCCCGACAGGATTCCACTCGGAATCCCGGTAGCATTCCACTCGGATTCACAGTAGCATTGAACTCGGAATTCCGACAGGATTCCATTCGGAATCCCGACAGGATTTCACACGGAATCCCGACTGGATTCCACTTGGAATCCCGACTGGATTCCACTTGGAATCCCGACTGAATTCCACTCAAAACAGGATTCCACTCGGAATCCCGGCAGGATTCCACTCGGAATGCGGACAGGATTCCACTCGGAATCCGGACAAGATTCCACTCAAAGTCCGAACAGGATTCCACTCGGAATCCCAACAGGATTCCACTCAAAGTCCAAACAGTATTCCACTCGGAATCCCAACAGGATTCCACTCGGAATCCCGACAGGATTCCACTCGGAATCCCGACAGGATTTCACTCGGAATCTCGACAGGCTTCCACTAGGAATCCCGACAGGATTCCACTCGGAATCTTGGTAGGATTCCACTGAAAGTCCGAACAGGATTCCACTCGGAATCCCGACAGAATTCCACTCGGAATCCCGACAGGATTCCACTCGGAATCCCGACAGGATTCCACTCGGAATCCCAACAGGATTTCACTCGGAATCCCGACAGGCTTCCACTAGGAATCCCGACAGGATTGCACTCGGAATCCCGACTGGATTTCACTCGGAATCCCGACAGGATTCCACTCGAAATCCCGACAGGATTCCACTCGAAATTCCGACAGGATTCTACTCGGAATACCGACAGGATTCCACTCGGAATCTTGACAGGATTCCACTCGGAATCCCGACAGGATTCCACTCGGAATCCTGACAGGATTCCACTCGGAATCCCGACAGGATTCCACTCGGAATCCCGACAGGATTCCACTCGGAATCCCGACAGGATTCCACTCGGAATCCCGACAGGATTCCACTCGGAATCCCGACAGGATTCCACTTGGAATCCCGACAGGATTCCACTCGGAATCCCGACAGGATTCCACTCGGAATCCCGACAGGATTCCACTCGGAATCCCGACAGGATTCCACTCGGAATCCCGACAGGATTCCACTCGGAATCCCGACAGGATTCTACTCGGAATCCCGACAGGATTCTACTCGGAATCCCGACAGGATTCCACTCGGAATCCCGACAGGATTCCACTCGGAATCCCGACAGGATTCCACTCGGAATCCCGACAGGATTTCATTCGGAATTCCGACAGGATTTCATTCGGAATTCCGACAGGATTCCATTCGGAATCCCGACAGGATTCCACTCGGAATCCCAACAGGATATCACTCGGAATCCCGACAGGATTTCATTCGGAATTCCGACAGGATTCCATTCGGAATTCCGACAGGATTCCATTCGGAATCCCGACAGGATTCCACTCGGAATCCCGACAGGATTCCACTCGGAATCCCAACAGGATATCACTTGGAATCCAGACAGGACTTCACTCGGAATCCCGACAGGATTTCATTCGGAATTCCGACAGGATTCCATTCGGAATCCCGACAGGATTCCACTCGGAATCCCGACAGGATTCCACTCGGAATCCCAACAGGATATCACTTGGAATCCAGACAGGACTTCACTCGGTATCTCGACTGGATTTCACTCGGAATCCCGACAGGATTCCATTCGGAATCCAGACAGGATTCCACTCGGAATCCCGACAGGATTCCACTCGAAATTCCGACAGCATTACACTCGGAATCCCGACTGGATTTCACTCGGAATCCCGGCAGAATTCCACTAGGAATCCCGACAGGATTTCACTCGGAATCCCACTAGGAATCCTGACAGGATTTCACTCGGAATCCCGACAGGATTCCACTCGGAATCCCGACAGAATTTCACTCGGAATCGCGACAGAATTTCACTCGGAATCGCGACAGGATTCCAATCGAAATCTCGGCAGGATTACACTCGGAATCGCAACAGGATTACAGTCGGAATCGCGATAGGATTCCACTCGGAATACCGACAGGATTCCACTCGGAATCCCGACAGGATTCCACTCGGAATCCCGACAGGATTGCACTCGGAATCCCGACAGGATTGCACTCGGTATCCCGACAGGATTCCACTCGGAATCCCGACAGGATTCCACTCGGAATCCCAACAGGATTCCACTCGGAATCCCGACAGGATTCCACTCGGAATCCCGACAGGATTCCACTCGGAGTCCCGACAGGATTCCACTCGGAATCCCGACAGGATTCCACTCGGAATCCCGACAGAATTCCACTCGGAATCCCGACAGAATTCCACTCGGAATCCCGACAGGATTCCACTCGGAATCCCGACAGGATTCCACTTGGAATCCCGACAGGATTCCATTCAAAATCCCGACAGGATTCCACTCGGAATCCCGACAGAATTCCACTCATAATCCCGACAGGATTTCACTCGGAATCCAGACAGGATTTCACTCGGAATCTCGACTGGATTGCACTAGGATTCCCGACTGGATTCCACATAAAATTCCGACAGGTTTGCACTTGAAATTCCGACATGATTGCACTCGGTATACTGACAGAATCGCATTCGGAATCCCGGCAGGATTCCACTCGGAATCCCGGCAGGATTCCACTCGGAATCCAGACAGGATTCCACTCGGAATTCCGACAGGATTCCAATCGAAATCCCGATAGGATTCCACTCGGAATCCCGATAGGATTCTACTCGGAATCTCGACAGGATTCCACTCGGAATCACCACAGGATTCCACTCAGAATCCCGGCAGGATTCCGCTCCGAATCCCGGCAGGATCCCATTCCGAATCCCGGCAGGATTCCACTCGGAATGCCGGCAGGATTCCACTCGGAATTTCTACAGGATTCCACTCGGAATTCCGATAGGATTCCACTCGGAATTCCGACAGGATTCCAATCGAAATCCCGACAGGATTCCACTTAGAATCCCTTTTGCCTGATTGTGCTCCGAATTCCCCAAAGAATTCCGCTCAGAATCCCAAAAAGATGTTGCTCAAAATTACCAAAGGATTCTCCTCTGAATCCCCCTCACGAATTCTGCTCAGCATCTTCCATGGGTATTAATCAGAATCCCCCAAAGAGTTCTGCTCAAAATGCTCCAAAGGATTATGCACAGGGAAACCAAAAGATTATGCTCACACTTACCGAAAGGACGTAACATAGAATTCCTAAAGGAATTAAATCTCCAAAGGATTTTGCTCAGAATCTCCAAATAATTCTGTTCAGAATTCGCAACTGACTTTGGGCAGAATTCCCCAATAATTCTGCTTGAAGACTGTAAAGGATTCTGCTCAGACTCCGCGGGAAATTATGTCCGAATCCTTATTTGCTTACAAACTGCCAAGGATACTGCTCATAATCCTGTCAAAATCTGCTCAAAATATGCCCTGAATCTCCGAAGGATTCCTCTCGAAATTTTGGAAGATTTTCATTTTCATTTTCATTTATTCCATTTTGAAGAACAATTACATGGTATCTATCTACACCCTACTGAAACTGCGTTTCTTTAAAAGGGTTAAGAAATCCCCATTATAGCTATTAAAAAGTATTTTTTGCAATTCCTGATCATAATATCTGGTTTACAGTTCGTCTTTGAGTGATAAAACGGCCTACTTTTCCATACCAACGAAATGGGTGCTTTAATGAACATTATGCAACTCAAATGGGTTGCATAATATTCATTATAGCACTCATTTGGGTGCTATAATGAAAAACCAACATCAGAACAGTAGTTACATGACTACATTTTGCGGAATTAGCTTCGGTAAGTGCTCAAATAGTGTATTCTATGCGCCCCGTAATAAATTAAATAGCTTGGTGGACATGACATCAAAAATTTCCAAAGTCAAGTACATCTATCGCTTCACGGCGTATCGAACTATGCAATGTGGCACGGTAACATGGAATCTGATTGTTCTGCGCAGCAACATAATTTATTGGCGAGAATGATCATGTGGAGTAAATTAGACTGTACAATTTTGGTACAGATTTATCAAATTTAAGTCCATTTTTTGTCATTGCAAAAAATAGCGTGTGCAACTCGTTGCAAAACTCGATTTTTTCAGCACTCGTAGTATTTATCCAACTCGGCAAGCCTCGTTGGATAAACGTACAACTCGTGCTGAAAAAATCATCTTTTTGCAACTTGTTGCACAAACTACTATTAATTGTTTAATCCTATAGTATTTACTGCCATCAGTGCTGCAAAGTGGCACCGTACAAGTCACGCAAAGCGTGACAATAACAAAATCCAGGTCATGTGTCAAGTACTCAATTGTGATGCTCAATGTGGATCTCACATGCTTGGTGTAACGATCACCATGAAAGTGACATTTTAGCAACTAGCGCTTGGTCACTCACCATGTCTTCACTTCTTCTGCCTGTGATCACCAGCATGAATGATAGGAAAACTTTCCTGATGTTGTGGTTGTCATATCCGTGTCATCTTGACTATCGTGATGATCACTTGACCTATGCGGTGTTTGGTTCGAAATCAACGCTCGACAGCAATGGAATAATCCACTTAGCGGAATTAATGGATTTTTGCTGTGATAAAAATGCATGAAGCCAAAATAGAATTTTTGGGAACATTTAAGTGTTCTTATTGCTTATATTGACTTTTTGTGCAATATTTTAAGAGGTGCTATTAAAAGAAAAGTACATACCAGAGTCTATTATATATAGAGTTACGCAAAGAGTGAAGCCAAATCTACCTATTGAACTGTCAAACCGTCTACCTATCGTGCAAAGTAAACAAATGATTGTTGGTAAGGCGGAAGTATTGTTATCGCCTGATGATTATTATGGCGAATTAAAATTCATGAATTGAAATGTATTAGATTTGTTCTAGAAACAGCTTCAAAAAACTTCAATACACCCCCCAATAAAGTTGTAACAAGAAACTCACGTGTTTGCACTCTGTAGGTGACTTTGGTTATCGAATTAAAAAGCTTCAGAAGTAATCACTCCCGTGAAGTCACTTGAAGGGTTGAACAAAAATGAAAGTTTTCAACATAATAACAAGAGCATCATTCAGAATAAGAGTAAGAAGATCCTCTTTGCGCAAATCTATATAATAGACTCTGGTACATACATAGTTTTTCTAAATTTGATCCAGACTATCTTTTGAAAAAGGCCAAATTTTTTTATTGATTTTTTCAAATGGATACAATTAAAAAACGACGCATCCTACAAAAAAATGTTGTATGGGTGACTATCGCAAAATCAGTCAAAGTTTCTAATAAATATATCGGAAACAATTCAAATTGAGCCCTACACTGAAAAAAATCAGTTTCAACAGTTTCAAAATTAAAACTCGATTTGCGAAAAACGCTTTTTTTATTTGTATGAAATTGTGTCTCAAGATAGGTGATTATGTTCCTACCAACCGTCCATACATCGCAAGCTTGACATTTTAAGGGAAAAAGTTTTTCTAACAAAAATTTTTCTTGTCGGAGAATGATTTTTTTCTCAGTGTCAAGGAGTGCCAGTGGATTTAACATATACATACATATATTTAAATATTCCTGTACAGTCAAGCAGAGTACAATATTTAGGTCGTAACTAATCGCGACGGATAAAAATACACTGAAAATAATTTCGACAAGAAAAATTTTTTGTTAGAAAAACTTTTTTCCTTCAAAGTGCCCAGCTTGCGATGTATGGACGGTTGGTGAGAACATAATCACCTATCTTGAGACACAATTTCATACAAATCAAAAAGCGTTTTTTCGCAAATCGAGTTTTAATTTTGAAACTGATTTTTCAGTGTAGGGCTCAATTTGAATTGTTCCGATATCTTTATTAGAAACTTTGACTGATTTTGCGATAGTCACCCATATAACATTTTTGTAGGATGCGTCGTTTTTGATTGTATCCATTTGAAAAAATCAATAAAAAATTTGGCCTTTTCAAAAGATAGTCTGGATCAAATTGGTAAAAACTTAGTTAGAGCCATTCACAAATACGGCCCATACAAATTTCAGAACCTCCCATACAAAATACGTTACGATAGGGTGGGTGGGGCTTTCAGCCCCAGGTCCATTTTAGCGTTATGTAATTTGTGAATGAACCATAATTTAACTATTGATTTATCCAATTTATCAATTAAAAACGACGTCAGTCCAATCAAACGACAACAAAAACAATCAATAACGGTGCTCACCTGCACTTTTGACAGCTGACCGACCTGATGCTCTTTATGGCTCTCAGCTTGTGGTTGTCAATCTGGGTGTCACGCTTACCGAAGGTACTCACGTGTCAGCTTCTACATGTCACGATGCGCTTGCAGTGCTTGTTAGTAAAGAACATCGTTTAAAACCGTGGTGGTTTTTGTTTTCATATCTGATCATCTGGTGATGGTCACGACATTTTGCAAGACTGACTGCCATACAATATAGCTACTTATGTTGTTTTTTTATATATACTCTTAAACTCTTCTTAAATTCACGAATAGACTTCTTCTGGTAATCTGTTGAAAATATTTGGACCCACATTTTGAAAAAGTTTCCTGCCTAATTATGTCCTAAAGCCTGTTTGCTGTAAAAGATGTGCATATCGGGTTTGATGTTGATGAGTTGCCCTATTGAAAGACCAGTTTTGATTGAGATTCAGATTATTGATGACTTTAAACATTGTTGTACAAACTTGGAAGGTGAAAAGGCCTTGTATGGGTAGAATATTATGTTCGAGTGAATGATATAGCTCAATAGTAGGGTATAGAAACGGAAGCCTAAATACAGCTTTGATGCACCTGTTTTGTTGAACTTGAAGGTCTTTCAAGTATGTATTTGAAGATGATCCCCAGACTGCGACTTCGTACCGATACCGACTGTGGATGAACGCAAAGTAGATTTGTAGGAGCCGTGCGGTAAGACGCGCAGCTACAAAGCAAAACCATGCCGAGGGTGGCTGGGTTCGATTCCCGGTGCCGGTCTACGCAATTTTCGGATTGGAAATTGTCTCGACTTCCCTGGGCATAAAAGTATCATCGTGTTAGCCTCATGATATACGAATGCAAAAATGGTAACCTGGCTTAGAAACCTCGCAGTTAATAACTGTGGAAGTGCTTAATGAACAAGCTGCGAGGCGGCTCTGTCCCAGTCAGAGTGTAAAATAATCGAAAATTTTTAGTGAAGTCCATTTTTCTTCATTTGTCAGTTCACTTCCGACACATTCATAGTCGGCTCTGGACAGTCAATATTCAGTTGAATATTAGTCATTGAATATTTATGCACATTTTACAAATTGATAAATTATCTGAAATCTGAACACGTTTCAAATGCTTGAGTGATTTATCACACAGGACTGAATCCGATTTTCAGCCGCGAGGCACTTTCAGCGGTAAACATCAACATAAACAATGATAATTATGTTTTTTTCTGCACATAGTGAACACATTCAGTGACAGTCGAATGAATGAGTTCGTGGAGTAGTCGTCTGACTATGTCATTCTATGTTTTGAATATTCATGCGATGTTTGTCAAAATTCGGACCGAAGTTGCTTCATGAAGATGAATATTTTAAGCTCTGGTCCCAGTGTGGGGATGTAATGCCAATAAGAGGAAGAAGAAGAAGCAGATTTGTAGGAGCACGTGTTGAGGAACAAAACTGGACAATTTTCGCAGAATACCACATAGCGATGAGCAGCTTGACAGGACTTGTCGAACATGTACATCCCATCGTAGCCGATTGTCAATATGGATTCCCAGATGTTTGAACATTGATACTTCTTCAATAGTGATGTAGGCAGTTGTTTTCTAGATATGCCAATATGAGACGGATATCATGTGACATATCTTGAAATAGCTGAGTAACACAGCTGCTTTTGTACGAGATCGCGGTATCATCTGCACATAACATTGATTGACCCTTAATCTGATGATTAGCAACATCGTTCACATAGATAAGGAAAAGCAGGGGCCCAGGTTGCTGCCTTGAGGTAAACCGCATCGTATATTGCAATGAGTGCTTCTTGTTCCAGAGACTACTACTCGTTGTTCCCGATTCGTTAAGTAGCTATCCATTAAATTGTTTGCAACTCCTCGAATTCCGTATGCGTCGAGCTTTTTAAGGAGGATTGAATGGTTGATTGTATCGAAGGCTTCAGATAAATCTAAGAACGTGATTCCAGCTATTGAATTTTGATCCACGGTGTGTGCAATATCATCCACCAGCTCCATAACCGCTATTTCAGTTGAAGAGCCTTGCCGAAATCCAAATTGGTGCTTGTAGAGTAGCGAGGTTCCTTCCAGAAAGTTCTGTAAGCGAGCAGACAAAAGTTTCTCGAAAACTTTGTTAATCACCGGTAATACTGATATGGGCCTGTAGTTTGTTGGATTTGCACGATCTCCGCTCTTGAAGACGGGATAAACAAGAGCTGTCTTCAAGGAATTCGGATAGCTCCCCAAACTAACAGATTTTTTGAAGGATTCTGCTTTGACTAAACGGAAGATACTTTTGAGAATAATCCAAATTTTAAAGTTTCAAATAACAAAATAGCGAAATCATGGCCAAATTTGATATCCCCAACAGATTTTCATGCAACTGAATGAAACGAGTTTGTGCGAGGTGTAAACCCTCAGGATAGCTTCTGTGCATACAAATATGTAGTTTGTAGAGTCCATCTATTCTCTTGGCGTCTCGGGACAAAAAAAAACGGGCTTTGCAAAATTTCGAGATTTCCTAAGTCTCGTTATGTTTTGAGGATTTATTATCTCACTATTCAACAGTTGTTGTTTTTTCACGAAAATTTTTTATGAAAAATCACGAAAACTCGGGAACTTTCGGGACGCACAGCCTTTTCAGTTTTCTAAACTCAGGACTAGAAAATGCCAATAAATTTACTTCCTACAAGTAGTTTGTTCAAATTTAATAATTCCAGGTTTGTTTAGTAATGAGTCGTCAATGAGATAGGGTAAAATGCCCAATAGTGGACCCCCAACCAATAGTAGACCCTCCAGCCATGTTTGCATTATAACAGCACAATGTAAACATTTTGCTATAAAATTCCTTCGGGAGAACCTACGATACAGTCCTATGATTTGATTACATGCATTGGAAATGCTATGGAAAGTAAAATAAAATGATTTTTCATAATTCTATAAAAAATAAACACGAGAGATTACAGGAATATTTTGGGGGGTCCATAATAGGAAAGAAGAACGTTCCGAAACGGAACATAAAAATCCAATGAATTGTCGACTATAGGAAGCAAACTCCTATTATGGACCCCAGGTCTACTATAGGCGAATTCAGTCAGACTTTAAAATGTGATTTTCAACGAATAACGTCGTGTATTTGAGTGCTTTTATGTATGTATCGTAAAGAGGAGATGCAGAACTTGGTATTAGATATCAAGCAAGAATTAATATGTTGAAAATTTCTATTCCTTATGACAAAAGAGCAAAATTCGCTACTTAGGGGTCGACTATTGGGCATTTTACCCTATTAGGACAAAGTTTTTTCGTGAAATCTATGGCGAATTCTTGGCAGGAGGTTTCGCAAACGGAACCTTATGAATGTCTAGTTAGAAACTTGATAAATCCAGGAGTTGTTTGTAAAACACCTCCACCTCAAGAATTGAAATAAATCAAAGGTATTATCGTTTGATGCTTTTAGGAATCATTGCATCATCACTATGGGAACTAATCCATCCGGTATACCTTCGTAATACTATGAGAAAAATCACAGCTGCCTTTTTATCAACAGCGGAATCTGGTGAATAATCATGACAAGTTATCTTAAAATTCATGTAGCAACACGCGGAAGATAATAATCCTACCAACTCCTACAAGGACACCCGATTATTGCTATGCGCGTTGCTTCATCCTGGTTTCCTTCCATGGATTCGCAAAAAAAACTCCGTTCTGCACAAAAGCACAATCATACCTTATCGCTCCATATTTGGCGATCGCGCTTCCGAGTGCGCTTCTCTCACATCATGCCGACCGACAACGACAACGTTTATTAAATACGATAATGTTTATCTCCCCTGCACGGCCGGCAGCCGACTGGCATTGTTTTAACCCGTTTACGGAGACACGTTCTTGAGCCACTTCAACCGGCATCCAACCAAATGCAACGCTGTCAATGCCCTGCCTGTGTTCGTGACGAATGCGTGCATCAAGATAAGCCGCACTCGAACTGTGGCAAACAGCAACTGGGCTTGAATCGATTTTCTCTTGGGCAAGCCTGCTCGTGCTCGCGTCGGGCTCGGGATTGCCAATTCGGAAGTGTGCTGCAGCCCTCCGCTTCGTATCGATCGATCGTTGCAACACGAGCCACATTCCGCTGCTGGTTGTTTACTTTTGCCAGTCCTTCTCTTATCAATCGAAATCAGCGCGTCGCCGACGCTAGGCCTATAATCATAATCGAGTGAGCGCCCGGCCACGGGACGACGGACGTACGAACGAACGAAAGGCCCGTGCACCCTTTTCACGAGTTTTGCGATGATGGCTTTCCACGCCACGGTCCACGCTTCCCCGTTCGTCGCGATGAAGAAGATGACAGATTTGTATTGCCCCGAGATGGCCTCAACGGCCGGCCGGTCTGCCATTCTCTCTTTCGAATTCCGTCAGAGGATAACGTTTATGGATTTTGTATCCGCGTCGGATGAGGCATTCAATGAATGTTTATTAGGCCTTCGAGGGTTATGATGGGGAGGAGGCAGAGATCGATCGCGGTGGTTGCCACTGTTGTATCCATAACAGGTAATTAGTAGTCATTGGTTCAGCTTCAGGGCTCCCAAGGGGTTTGACTACTGCTGCGTGATGTCGATAATTGCGCAATGGTTATAGATGATTGTCAAAATTATACACAGAGCCTAACGGGGTTGAAAGGAGGAATGAGAGAGAAATGCGATACAAGATATAAGTTAATGAAATCTTTTCCACTACTAGTGAAGTACTTGCAATTACGATTTTTTTGAGTATTTTTCTGCATTGTCTAAATATTATGTTGGTAATTTTTGAGCACCATTTACAGATTAAGCAAACGTTACCTGAAATAGATCCTTGATTTTTTGAATGTCGTGCCAAGGTCAGAACGTACCTGTAAGATAAAAAAACATGATAATTTTAGTTCTTTTTTTTGTATTAGGGCTCAGGTTAGCCTTCGCTTTGACTAATTTTACACTTAACTGAGAAAACAACAAAACATCACAATCATTTCAATTCGACAAAAAGAACCCCGAGGAAGATACTAATCACAAAGCTCATGCACCAGCTCAGAACGTGAAATCACTAGACCGACTCAAAAACATGGCCAAGCAAAGGTCCAACTGCGCGGTTGTTCTACATCAACAAACACCGATCTACCTTACTTACGTAACACAAACCACACAACCAACCCGGTTCGCGCTACAAAGCGATCGAACCCGGGTGTAATCTCAGATCACAACCCTGCGAACCACACCGCACCTCACCGCAAGCCGATG
The DNA here is from genome assembly GCF_024139115.2 of Armigeres subalbatus. Taxonomy (NCBI): domain Eukaryota; kingdom Metazoa; phylum Arthropoda; class Insecta; order Diptera; family Culicidae; genus Armigeres; species Armigeres subalbatus. The sequence continues at coordinate 290,183,984 of NC_085139.1, forward strand.
ATGATGATCGCGTGGGCCACGGCACCCACACGTGTGCTGAGCGTGCTGCGAGTCGGACGGAATTTTTTATTGGCTGCGACACTGTACCGGATCGCTCGGTTTGCTCTATTAAGATCTGACTTCACGTACCACCCTTCGCCGTTGCCCCGAATCATTTGCCCCGGCCCGCGGCAACCACACATTCAGAGTCCATGTTTCGAAACGGAATTAGGCTACGATGATGCGTGGATGAAGTTTGACCCCGTTTCGGGGCCAGCAGCACCAGCACAAGGGGTCAGGCGGCGGCTACATGGGCCAGAAATTGACCGACCGATGAAGGTGGCATTATCGGGCATTCAGTTTGGATTCTTCTGGTGGAGAAATCTCTCTTCATTTGGAATGAACTCAGTAAATTAGCCTGGGATGTAGTTAGATCGAACAATTGAGGGCAGCGATCTTTCTTTATTGGTAACACGAATACCGACCTACAATGATTTATGGCTTTCAAATGTTTGTTTAATCCACTATTTGCCAAAGATGTGAGATGAACTTCCCATGACTTTTGAGGAAACGCAGGTAACAGACAAATGCAACAATAAAAATGGAATACTAGTGAAGCAGAATCACTTTCATGTTCCTAAAATTTCCAACTTTTTTTATAGTGTATAAATGACCATCGTGTCCAAACACCCGTCATAGAATTAGCTCAGCTCAGCTATTGTGAACAATGTTCAATTTTCGAAACATCTTATCTTCAGTTTCAGATTTGCAGTCCTTCAATATTCCAGTTTTTCAGTCCCTAAATCTTTTATTTGGTCAGTCCTGCAGTACAGTCTTTCAAACCACGGACAAAAATGCGTAAAAGCGGACGTATTACAATTGAGAGGGTTAGGTCCAAAGAAATGCCTGTGAAATGAAAATGAAGATTCAAAATTCAAAATACAACAATACAACCTATATGAAACAAAAAAATATTGAACCCATTTTTCTCAAAACTGTCACTTACACCCCTTTGCGGTTGACCCCGTCAATTCCAATAAAAACTTGATGATAAAGTTTTGATTTATTTTGCATTGTACATACATAATATGCATGGCGATCAGTAAATTGAAGAATTTTGAATTCTGTTCACCCCAACCAATACAGTGTGTGAAGATCTGTGGGACAAAGGTCGAAACTAGAGCAATATTTAAAAAGGGCGTAACAGCCAAAATTTGTTCTTCTGGTTCCTCGTCTACATACATAGCTATATACCTAGACAAAGAATTCGTTGCAAGAAGCACGAAAACCTCCTTTCAAGAGGCTCGGAAGCCTCCTTTCAAAGCGCTGAGAAGCTTCCTTTCAAGAGGCTCGGAAGACTTCTTTCAAGAGGCTCGGAAGTTTCCTTTCAAGAAGCTCGAAAATCTCCTTTCAAGAGGCTCAGAGCCTCCTTTCCAGTGGCTCAGGATCCTTCTTAAAACAAGAGCCTTCTTTCAAGGCTCAGAAGCCTCCTTTCAAGGCTCAGGAAGCCTCCTTTCAAGAGCTCAGAAGCCTCCTTTCAAGGCTCAGAAGCCTCCTTTCAAGGAAGCTCAGGAAGCCTCCTTTCAAAGAGGCTCAGAGCCTCCTTCAAGAGGCTCGAAGCCTCCTTTCAAAAGCTCGAAGCCTCTTTTAC